>NC_141365.1:53086548-53289048 GCF_057382095.1 Aulonocara sp. 'chitande type north' Nkhata Bay | reverse complement strand
CCCGCTTAGGGTAATTTTTTGATCAGGGGGCACCAATACCAGTCCCATGGATGGACCGTGCACCTAGGTTCCGGCATAGCCGGGCCTATTCTTTCCCCACACCCTAACCAGCCTGTGCCTCCTGGGATTGGTGGTGCGCCTGCCCATTGCCTCTCTCCCTCATTGTGGGGAGCCCCCCACCCACTACCCTGTCCTTACCCTAACCCCATTGCCCCCCTCCCCCCTCCCCTTCTAGCCCTAACTGAGGGAGCCCTAAAAGCCTAAGCTAAGAGAAAAAAAGACAAGAAAGGTCAGAAAAAAGAAAAAGTACAAAAGGAAAGGATTTACAGGAAGGGGGTGCCATAACAGAAAAATACAGAACAGGACGGGATGTCTAAAGAGAAGGGGGTGCCATTTAAAGAATAAATAAAGAGCAAGAAAGAGAATAAAGAACAAGAGAAAAACTAAGGAAAAACAGAAATACAAAGAGAAAGATAAAGAAAAACAGAAAGAATAAAGAACAAAAAGAATAAAGAACAAACAGAAATACAAAGAGAAAGATAAAGAAAAACAGAAAGAATAAAGAACAAAAAGAATAAAGAACAAACAGAAATACAAAGAGAAAGATAAAGAAAAACAGAAAGAACAAAGAACAGAAAAAGTTTGAAAAAGGGAGAGCTAAAGCAGAAAAAACTGAGAATAAAGAAAAAACTAAGAAACAGAAAAAGTTAAGAAAAACAAAAAGGAAAAAGAATAGTATAAAAGGCCCAGAGTGGCGAAACAGAACACAAAAGCGGGTGGGCCAGCCTGAAGAAGGCTCAGAGAAGCCGAAACGTCGCGAATGGCCCACCACAGTGCACTACACCCGCTTAGGGTAATTTTTTGATCAGGGGGCACCAATACCAGTCCCATGGATGGACCGTGCACCTAGGTTCCGGCATAGCCGGGCCTATTCTTTCCCCACACCCTAGCCACATGACTGATGCCCTATCTCTAGTCCCATCCCCAGCCTAAGCCCTGACCTTAACCCCAACCCCAATGCTGACCCCTTTGTACAGGTACCCCAATTCCATCCCCAGTTGCGGATGATGATACCCCAAGAGAGGGAAAATAGAAACCCAAGAGAGGGAAAATTATAGATGGGCCACAAAGACAAAGAAATAAAGCCAAAGTAAAGACAAATAGAGGCCAGAAAACAGGGACTGTCAAAGGAAAGTCAATGGAGGGGAGAAGAGTAAGGAGGGACTTTAAGGCAAAAGGAAGGGATGCAGGGATTAGGAGACAAAAGGAAGAAGGCAAAGAAAAGGTAGGAAAGGAGAGAAGGAAAGAAGGGAAGCAAAGGATTAAGTAAAAGTAAGCAGCAAGAAAAAAGAAAAAGGAAAAACCAGAAAAAGAAAAAGGGAAAAACACAAAAAAAGAAAAAAAGCAAAGTGACGTACATCCGGTACTTTCAGCGGCTGCTGGAGGGAGGAGCCACAGCACATATAAAAGGAGGGGCAGAGAAGAGTCTCTTCATTTTGATTTGGCCAGCGACGCATGTGCACAGCCTGAAGAAGGCACAATCCAGCCGAAACGTAGCTACAGCCATGCGTCAGCACTAAAAAGTGGTTTTGTTTGTTGTTTTAGTTTGTTATTTTAGTTTGTTATTTTTGGGGGGGATTTCTTTTGATGTTTTTTCATTTACATATTGATTTACTGGCCTAAAAGATTCAAAACCTAAAAAATTGACTATCATAAATCTACAACCTAAAAATTGGATAGTTTATGGATAAAAACAGTTTAAAAGCCTAAAAATTGGAAACAAAAACGACACAGAGACTAAATTCATTGAGCACAGACAAATTTTATTAAAAAACAGTTAAAAAACCTAAAGAACAGGACAAATAAAACACAAATTCGGAAAAATTAAATATAATTTGGTACTTACCTGAACCTAAAAAAGAAAAGGACGGTACTTACCTCAATTCGGACCTGGGGACTGCCGGATACGGTAGATGGGGTGGCGACAACGTAACGGGTCTCGGGAAGGGTCATGGTGCGGAGCGTGCACCAACTCCTGCCCTCCTCGTGCAGGGAGGAGTTTCAATTTCCCCAAACCCTCCCTCATTCTGGGGAGCCCCCCACCCACTACCCTGTCCTAACCCTAACCCCTTTGCCCCCCTCCCCCCTCCCCTTCTAGCCCTGATTTAAGGGAACCACAAAAGCCTACATAAGGAGAAAAAAAGCCTGCATAAGGAGAAAAAAAGCCAAGAAAGAGCAGAAACAAAAGGAAAGGATTTACAAGAAGGGGGTGCCATAAAAGAATAAAGAAAAATACAGAACATAGGACGGGATGTCTAAAGAGAAGGGGGTGCCATTTACAGAAATATGAGAAAGTCACGTAAGACAGAGAAAAAGAAAAGACGGAAAGACAAGAAGTCCCGTAAGAGAAATAAAGAGAATGAATAAAGAATAACAGAAAGAATAAAAGAACAACAGAAAGAAACGGAAAGACAGAAATTCCCGTAAGAACAAAGAATAACAGAAAGAATAGAGAAAAACGGAAAGACAGAAAGTCCCGTAAGAATAAAGAATAACAGAAAGAATAAAGAAAAACAGAAGTACACGGAAAGACAGAAAGTCCCGTAAGAATAACAGAAAGAATAAAGATAGAAAAAGGGAGAGCTAAAGCAGCCAAAGCTGAGAAACAGAAAAAACTAAGAAACAGAAAAGTTAAGAAAAACAGAAGTAAAAAAGAAGAGTATAAAAGGCCCAGAGTGGCAGAACTAAACACAAAGAGCGGGTGGGCCAGCCTGAGGAAGGCCACATTGAGCCGAAACGTCGCGAAGGCCCACCGCAGTGCACTACACCCGCTTAAGGGTAATTTTTTGAACAGGGGGCACCAATACCGGTCCCAGTGATGGACCGTGCACTTAGGTTCCGGCATAGCCGGGCCTAGTCTTTCCCCACACCCTAACCCTTAGAAATGAAATCCATGACTAATGATTGTTGAACAAAGACACATGATTTTCAAATATAACTGAAAGATTTTTATTATTGCATTTGGCATTTGTTTTCAACAACTTATATATATCAGCATTTGTCCGTTTTTAACAAGTTTTATTTTAAAAGTAAGAAATAAAAACAATAACTTACCTTAACAAAAAAGAAGACTCTCACATGCAAAAGTGAGTAAAATCTAGAAAAAAAAACCCTCAGAGCAACTGTGTAAAATCAGTAACCAAAACCTCACATGATAACAAAGTTTTCAAAATGTAGAAAGACAAACTGTCAGAAGATCAGAGTAAAATCAACAACAACCAAAAATGTTTTTCTTATCTTTTCCTCTGACTCTTTGTATGGCTTTTTGTCTTTTGCTGGTATCTTTAGGTGCCTCTTTAGTCTTGTGACTTCTGAGCATCTTTGGACTTAACAGCTGTTTTGCAGTCAGGCTCTTTGGTCTTTTTCTTTCTTGCTTGTTGCTCTTTTGCCTTGTTTCTCTGCTTTCATCACACTTCGCCAAAGAGCTTTTCTTCATTAGAGACCTTTTCCTCTTTTTTGGGTGTGCCACTGGAGACTCATAGCTAGTCCCAGGGCCATCTTCTTTTACTCTAACTGTGTCTTTGTTTTCAGTTGTTCCTTCTTCTCTCAAATCATTTTTTTCTTTGACCGCGGTCTCCATCTGTGGTCCCTGTTCCTTTATGTCTGTGTCCTCTGTGCGGAGTGCTTTGTCTTTATCTGTAGTTATTGTGTGTTGCCCATTTTTATCTTCAGCTATGTCAATTGTGCTCAATCCTTTCTCTTTTTCTATAGTCTCTGTCTGTGTTCTCATTCCTTCCTCTGTTGTTCCTTCTGATCTCAAATTGCATTTTTCCTCAGTTGTTGTCTTTTTCTGTGGTCCATGTTTATCTCTGCCTATGTCCTCTTTGCTCATTCCTTTTATTTTTTCTGTAGTTTTTCTCACTAGTCCACTGGAAACTTCTTGGTCTATGTCTGTTGTTTTCAACAAGGGACCATTTTCATCTTCAGCTTTGTCTTCTTCGTTATCTGTAGTCACTGTTTGCATACTGTTTTCATTTTCACACAAACTTTCTGGCCTCAAGGCTTCATTGTCTTCATCTATTGTCTCTGTCTGTGTTTGGTTCACACCCTCAGTTGTGCCGTTTGGTCTAACAACTTTTTGTATTTGTGTTTGGATTGCAATTCTTTCTAAGATAATTTTAGGATATTCCCAACATTTAGACTTGTTTTTAAGAAACTGAGTATGACTATAGAAATGTCCTGTGTCCTTTGTGGCTTTTCCCTTTTCTTTAGCATTATCTTTAACTTTGGTGGATCCCAATGTACCTGCTGCTGTAAGGTCAATGTGTTCACAGTTATCAGCATAATCTTCACTTTCACTACTCTCTGTAGTCACTTTTGCTCTTCCCCTGCCACTCTGTTTATGTCGGTGTTTTCCAGATGTGTTTCCTGCTGTCAGATCAATGACTTTCCTGACTTCATTGTTACTTTCATCTTTGCTGTTGTCTGTGTCAATGGTGATTGCGTGCTGTTTGGTCTTCTTTTTCACAATTTCTCCTCTTCTGGCATTTTGACTAGTCTTTCTTTTCTTTGGTCCAGCATATCTTCTCTGCAACACATCTTCATTGTCTTCTGAGGTTGTAGATTCCTCAGAGTCTCTGGTTCTATTGTTCACAGCAAGTGCCTTTGCAGCATTGTTGCGGCACTTGAAGGCTTCGTCAAAGTTTAAATCTGCCTCATAAGGTCTCGCTGCAGTTGCATCAGAATGGCACATCATCCGGTGGACTTGTACCTTGCTTTGGGTTCCCAAGAATCTCCCACTCTACAAATGTAAACATTAAATAATGTTATTAATTGCACTAACATTTGACATTTTCAAGGAGATTTACAGAGCTAAGGACAGAACCACAAAAAGAAGTACAACAGAAGACAATATAAAGAAAAAGAAATGTCCTTTCAACATTAAAACACTGGGAGAAGAACCAGGAAGGGTGACTGTCTTATATCATCCCTCTAAAAGGATAGGAAGGTAAAAACACTGAATCACCATAAAGTGGAAACTACTCACAAAAGTGCTGATGCTGCTCCTAATCATAGAGAACGTTGGTTTTCCTGGGATACCAAACTTCCTCCATGCATCTTGAAATGATGTCAGCATCTTAGCATAAGGCCCTCCATTGGTGTTGGCAAAAATCAATTGTGATGATACACCAAGGTATCTGTGGCGGTGGTTCACAAAGCGGTGAAACCATATGTATTCGTCTTTCGTTAGGGGAACAAGTGCATGGCCAAATGTTTCTTTGGTCTTGTGCTCTTTTACCTGTAAAAGAATCAGCAACTAAATTACATTGCACACAGTCATTGATGTCGCTGGTAAGAAAATATCTTTAATCAGGGAGAGAAATAATTGCTTAATGATTTTACTCTGATTATCCGCCGGCCATCACCATCTGCTTCAGCAGTGCCAACTTCCTCAACTGTCATATTTGATATGACGCCTCTTCTGTGCCCAGTTGTGCAGATGAAAAATCCAGCCAGAAGACCATAGAACCAGTCTAGGTTCTCAGTTGTGGGATTTTTCTCAAGCTCGACTATTGAGTAACATAGAGGTTGCACAGTAAGACACAAGGGATAGGGGAGCATATCCCTTATATTGCTATATACTCCCCCTAATATAATCCTATATAAACATCACAAATGCTACTGTTTGTATATATGTATTATATATTTGAAGAAAAATCAAAAAGTCCAACAAGTGATTATAAATGAGCAGTCTGTTATAATTGAAAGCAAAAAGTTCTGTCATATATTTCTGTAAATCTGAGATTCTGAACTATATATACATACAGATTACAGCTGGTAAGTAAATATTATATAATTTCTCATTAACAGAGATATTATTGGGGCTATTAGAGTTGTCCTTATGGAGAAATGAACTACACACTTACCAAGTGCTTCAGGGATGTGTGTGGTGGCCTTCTTGAGAAAATCAGTGATGTGGACAGGATCTACAAGCATTTCTAAAAGACACAGAATGTTTTTATGTTCCTGCAGCTCCAGTCATGCTCATTCATGCTGCACGCAATGATGTAAATATAAAACAGGTTGTATTTCAGACCTAATACAGATTTTTATGATATATTGAATTGAAATTGCTAATTCAAGCAACCAATGATTTATAAAGAAACATCCTGAAAAACAACAGGGGTGCACAAACTTTTGCATACCACTGTACATATACAATGCACAAAAGACCTACTTATATACAATTATACCTTACATTACAACATTTTGAGTCCTTGTTCCTCACTACATCACAGTCATGATATCATGACATCTATAAATGATTTATTTATTGCACATGCTAGGTAACAACTAAGTAGTAAAGTTGGATCTTACGTGATTTTTTGATCCGGATGGCTTGCCTGTGGGTTTGTAACTCCCTTTTGCTCTTCTTCATTTCCGACTGAAGAGCAAATAAAGTCCCCTTTAAAGCCTTACGGGAGGCTCTGACCTCTGGCAGTTGTGCATCAATTAGAAATTTCAAGAACGCCCTCACATTTCCAATCCGAATCCTTTTGGTTGTCACGGCATGTTTATTCAGTTGTCCATCTAAAAAAGCCCCACAAACAAACACAAATCAGTAATCACTTTAGTATTATTGAGATTACTGGACTAATATATCACAGAAATTTGTAAAAATGTACTCAGTCAGTCTTTCTCTGTTGTCCATAAATGCAAACATCATTGCAGGGACTTGATTGTGAGACATGAAATATGCCCAGGCACGGACATATTGGACCCGTTGTTTGGCGTTTTCGACGTCCTTTTTACTTGTTCCACAAATGTGTTGAAACCAAGCATTCAGGACTTTCTCTGTTTAAAATAAAGTGTAGTAACAACATAGCAATTAGAAGTGTCATGACAAACTGATGAAGTACAGAAAACATACTTCTTATTCAAGTGGTTGACAATGATATTTGGAAGATATTGCTAATTAGTAGTATCTGTTTAATTAGCGGGATGTGAGTTCCAAAATAGAACAACCAGTTCTAAAAATTCACATTACACTACACAAGAAACAATATTATTGCCAAAGAATTCATACCAAATTTAGGAAGCCGGGCTGTTGGGTCACGTTTACTTCTTTCAAATTTCTGGCGCTTTGGGGGGCTGAGAGGTTTGAAGCCAAGTTTATCCTTAGTGGATTTCAGACTTTTCAGATTCCTTTTCAGGAGTTGAAGTAACAAATCCAGTTCTTTGCACTTTTTGCAATTCTGATGTTGGACTTGAGCATCATCTGACTGATTGACAGGGGAATGGACTGAGCTGTCTTCTCTAATCTCTGCAGATTCTTCACGGGTATCACTGCTATCACTTTGCTCCTCTTGATCACTGCTTTCAGTAAGCTGCTCTATGTCCAGTGAGGTCACCATTGGAGGCTGTGGATTTGAACGTCTGAGAGCTTTGAGGGCTTTCAGATTAGCCAATCGTTTCGCTGTCCTTATTACTTTCTTCTGATCTGATTTCTGAAAGGGTATAAACAATAGAACAGCAATGTTTGAGAAAGTTAGTGAAACATGTCACATAAGAATGCATTCTAATTTAACAACAAAATGTAAGCTATACAAAACACTAACCTCAATCTCACAGTGGACATTTTCCAAGTGCTTGTCCAGTCTTATACGGTTTTTAGCTTTACATACTGGACAGTCCAGCCTGCCCCTGTAACTGCATATCACATCCAGTTTGACAAATGTAACTACAACTACCACTTTAAATTGTTGCAATGTTTTTTCATATACTGTATGACAGTGACTTACACTGTAGAGCAGTAATTTAGCAGTAAATGTAATTCTTCTTTGTTTACAACATGGTGGTATTTTTTTAAATGCTGCCCAACTGCAACATATGGAATCAAGCATATTGGGCATTCTGTCATCTGACGTGGCATTTTTCCTGTAGAGAAGAATACACATCAGAACAGGTGAATTATTTGTTGAATTATTTATAATTTTTTGTCCGCAAATCTTCAAATTGAGGTGTACACTTTTCAGTACTTGACCAAATATTAAAGGAATTAAAAGAAAACCTTGACATAATTAAAAGTCTACCACTTTTAATAGGGGGATTAAAATAATTTGAAAGTCTTTAGTAAGTGTTTTTAAAGTATTGATCAGGTATTATGTTTCTAAAATTAGTATTTCCGCTAAAACAGTATTTCTGCAAAATCATAGTATTTCTGCTATATTATAGGAATTGTACGCAATTATGGTATTTGTGCCAAAGCATACTGTTTGTGACCAAACAGAGTATTTCTGCTATATTCTAGTATTTGTGCTAAATCTTAGTTTTTCTGCTATTCTATAGTATTTCTGCCAAATCATAGTATTTGTGTCAAAGCATAGTAATGTAACATAGCAGAAATACTATGCTTTGGCACAAATACTATGAGTTTGCAGAAATACTATGAAGTAGCAGAAATAGTATGATATGTATTCACATCATGATATGTATACTAGTATGTATGTATGTATACTTATAAATTCATGATATAATTACAAAATAATTAAAAAAATAGTTTTACTGGGGAAATATGTTGTTTAAAATTTTAGTGTTATGTATTTAATTCTTGGAACAGTTATTGCTTTGGATACAAGACTGTGAAGAATTAGGGAATCATATTTAAGGACTGGAAAAATTGGAGATTTGGATGGATGAATAATTGATTTAAATTTGACTTATTTTGAAACAAATTTCCAAAAATGGATTCAGTTGGATTAATCACTGGAGAGCCCTTCAGCAAGACGAACTGTTGAAAAAAGATGTTAGTGTTGTTAAAGAATTTAAAGAGTTGATGTCTCTATGCGCTGATTTCTGTATGTGTACTTATTTATTGTAGGGCGTTTGTTCCTTTTTAATTTGACAAAAATAATCTGCCTGGCAGGCAGCCAAAGCCTAAAAAACATTTTTCAATCAAAATGATATGCAGATAGTACGATTAAAATAAATTCAATAAATGCTCACAGACAATTACATAGATCTTAATGTGTGGTGCTACAAGGTATAAAAGTATGAACAAACATAAAATAAAAAAACATTTTGTTACTGACTTCTTTCTTGACTGTGACAATATTTTACTGTTCACTGAGGAATTATGAAAGGAAACCTAGAAAAACGAAAATACAAATAATGGAAAACACGGAATTGTTTTTTAAACATTAGTTATTTACATTTAATAGTTGAAATTATAGTATAGTATATACTATATACTATATAAAGTATAAAATTATAGTATAGTATAGTAAATGTTACAAAAGACATTAGGAATTGGGATCTTACAGTTGGAAGGAGTTAGTGAATTTTATCGCAACTTACCTCTATGTAATTCCACAGACTTCAACTGACAGCACTAACAGCTCTGCACATAACTTATGGGGAGCTTAGCCTTCAGACTGTCAAACCTATCATGCCATCTGCTTTTATCATGTGATTTCTTACCAATAGCGTATATCTGAACTTGGAATGGAGGATGATTCGTTTGGAATTTTAAATGTAATTAATGTAATTGACATGATGTTGTAGAGACCCACCCTTTGGCACATCCCAGCACACCCACTCACTTCACCAGATGCACCTTGTTTAGTTCTCTCACCTTTGATTGGGTGTGGTGCTTGTCCTCGATTGCAATCACCTGTCACACATTATATGTCACACATTATATAAGGACTGCATTCACTTTTGGCTCACTCTTTCTTCACTTCCACACGGGGCGGCAGCTGAGGTGAGGTTCTATTTGGGTTTTATTTTTATGTATTGTTTAAGGGAATGAGTAACTTAAATCTGTTTCCCTGTTTTCTTTCAGCTGTGGCAGTCCATGTGTGTCTTTGTTTCCTTCCTTCTTTGCCTTATTTATTTGAGAATAAAAGGAGAACCCTGAGAATAATTCTGAATTAGATGGCTGCTTTTTCTTATTCTAACCGGATGAGCCCGTGATGCTGATTGCTTCAGCCCTGAACCTTCCTTCCTTCAAAACATGGTCCTCCGAGCCGGAGCAGTGTTAGCGTCATGGATTCAAAGCAGCCATTGACTGAAGGTTTGAGAAGATCCAGTCGTGATAGTCGACCTCCTGCCTACCTGCAGCAGTATGATGTTCAGTATCCTGGAGCTAGAAGAGCTACATGTGAGACAGAGAGCCAAACTGAATGCCAGCATAGTGACAAAGACACACATGGAGAGTCAGAAAGACAACCAGAGACATCCCCTGCTCCTTTACCCACCAACCAAGATGAGGTCATGAGGGAACTCCTGACAACAATGAGGGAGATTAGGCAATTTATGATTCAATCATCTCCTTCCCATTCTCGTAGCTCCAGATCTTCCATTCGCACAGTCTCATCTGATGGAATCAAAGCTTCTGTATGCAGTTTACGAGCCAGTCCTCAAACACATCAACGACATGAGCAGCTCCCAGTGATTGATACAGCAACCTGTCAATCACCCTTCCAGCCCCCGCAGATTAGCCGTCAGTCTGGCTTAGTTACAGCTGCCAGCCCTCCTTTACCTAATTCAACAATACTAGATGCTGCAATCCCTTCCACTGGTTTGCCTAGACCAGTCCTTGCTACAGAAGATGAGACTCCCTTTGATTTCCTGGCCTTATCACGGCAGGATCCCCACCAGATCTCATGTGTTCAACCTGCTGTTCCTTTAGCTGAAGACCCTGTTCAACCTCTCATTCACATATCTGACCACAAATATTGCCCTCCTCTAGAGCAGCGACCAGCTACATCCAATGCCTCATATGAACAGAAACCTTTGATACCTGGTACTGCTAGCTCGGGTCACTCCTCTAGCACGAGAACACATGTATATAAGCTTGAAGGTCCTTCGTTTCCAGACCTTAGTAGAGAAGACGAAATGCAATACAGGATGTTACGGATGGCCTTTACAAACCTTCTTGATCCTCATGAGACAGAGCACTTCAAATATCATGTCCTTCTTGATCACCTCAAAGTAGACCAAGCTAAACGATTAGCTCTTGCCTTTTCCTACGCTCCTGACCCATACACTCAAGCTATCAAAGCCCTTGATGAGCGTTATGGGCAACCAAGACAGCTGGCATTGAAAGAGCTAAAGAATATACTGGAACTGCCTCCTATCAGAGCAGGTGATGGTCAGAGCCTTGATAATTTTGCTCTTCGAGTACAGGCTTTAGTTGGGTTGCTTAGCACTATGGAAGAAAAAGGACGTGCAGAACTAGATTGTGGCTCCCATGTCGATCGCTTGTTAGCGAAGTTGCCTGCAGAGCATTTCAGTCGCTTCAAACGGCATGTTTACAGGGAACAGGGAGAAATGACGTATACTTTGCCTTTGTTCTCATCCTGGTTGCAAATGGAATGCAAGTGTCAACCAAGGAAGGCCAGTCCTGTTTCATCCTTCAACCAGCCACGACCTGCCCGTAAGTACACCTCTCCACTTACAACAATATTACATGGGGCAAATACATCTGATGATCCTGTACAGGCAGCACAACCAATCATAACTAAGGCTACATGTGCATATTGCTGCTCACCTGAACATCACATTAGTAAGTGTCCCGAGTTCATTCAGAAGACAAAGGATGAGAAAATAAACTGGATAAAAGCAAACAAACGGTGTTGGCGTTGTGCTAGGACTCATCAGGCCGCAAAGTGTGACCTGAGGAAAGCATGTGCCACCTGTATGGGACTACATCTACAGATCCTATGTGATGTAAATAAGAGATCTAAAACTGACACTCATCCTGTAGTGAGGACGCTATACTTTGATAGACCTAGTGATTGTCCTAGTGTCCTTTTAAAGGTTGTGAAAGTGCTCCTACGAAATGGCAAAAGAACCCTTGAAACATATGCAGTACTTGACGATGGCTCCCAGCGTACCATTCTTCTAACATCAGCTGCACAGCATCTCAACCTAACTGGGGAAGCAGAGAGATTATCACTTAGAACGGTCCGTCAAGAAGTTGAAACTATTCATGGTTCTTCCGTAAGTTTCAAAATCTCACCCATCGCACACCCAGAGAAAACCTACACAATTAATAATGCCTTCACTGCAAGTCACCTAGCACTTTCAGACCACACCTACCCTGTATCATCTCTCCAACGGAGATACAAGCATCTTCAAGGTATCCCATTACCCATTATTAATAAAGCAGCGCCACTCCTGCTCATAGGCTCAGATCATACTCACCTCATCACGCCTACTGCTCCATTGAGGCAGGGACCATATGGGTCTCCTGCAGGACTTAAAACCCAATTAGGATGGACACTTCAAGGTCCGATCACAGATTTTCAGCCCCAGAGCAGTACAGAGCATGTGCAGTGTTTGTTCACATCTCTCAGTTCATCTGCAGATGTATCATGTTGAGAAGCTATGGCAACTAGACACTTTACCTGAATACAGTGAGAAATCTGTGATCCGATCAAAGCAAGATCAACTGGCACTGGAACTCCTTGAACAGGCCACAAAAAGGGTTGAGATCAATGGTGTTAATCGCTACGCCACTCCTCTTCTTCGGATGGCAAACTTTCCTCCTTTGAATGTCCCTCCAACTGTAGTCATGTCTAGACTCCGCAACACTGAGGCTCGGTTAGCTAAAGATCCTGACAAAGCCATGTCTTACAAGGATCAGATTTTGAAATTGGAGCAAGCAGGCTATGTAGTCAAACTTAGCCCGGAGGAGATGCACAATAGCAAAGAAACCTGGTATATTCCTCATCATATGACAAGTCACAACAATAAAGATCGCATAGTCTTTGACTGCTCTTTCACATTTCAAGGTCAGTGTCTCAATAAGTACCTATTGCCAGGACCAATCCTAGGCCCAACACTTCTCTGTGTTTTGTTGCGTTTTAGGCAACATTCAGTGGCAATAAGTGGCGACATCAAAGGCATGTTTCACCAAGTCCGTCTTCTGCCTCCTGATAAACCACTCCTCCGATTCCTGTGGCGTGACATGAACAAAGCAGCTCCCCCTTCAGTGTATGAGTGGCAGGTACTCCCCTTTGGTACGACCTGCAGCCCTTGTTGTGCAATCTATGCACTGCAGAAACATGAAGGAATATCAATCTGACAAAGATGTGCAGTCTTCAGTAATGCAGTGTTTCTATGTTGATAACTGCTTGCAGAGTTTTCCATCAGCAGAGTTAGCTCGAACACTCCTAGACAAATTAAGAAACCATCTATCAGAAGGAGGCTTCGACCTTCGCCAGTGGGCCAGCAATAATCCTGTTGTGATTAGCCATCTACCATCTGAGGTAAGAACGGCAAGTAATGAACTTTACCTGACTGAAGACAAGCCATCTGGCCCACATGAACGCACATTAGGATTATTGTGGAATTGTGAGACTGATTTGTTTGCCTATAAATACAGAACTCTAGCCTCACACCCCACCACAATGCGTCGTATCTATGCAGTACTTGCTCGTCTGTATGACCCATTAGGCTACTTACTCCCATTCACAACACGCGCCAAAACCTTGGTGCAAGAGCTATGGAGAAAAGAGAGAGATTGGGACGACCCTTCCCTTCCACACGACCTCTTAGAGGCATGGAAGTCCTGGGAAGAAGAACTTTGTTATCTCCCACAAATTGCCATCCCACGTTGCTATACTTCTAAGGAAATGGATGTTTCTACCACAGTTCGAGACATTCATATCTTCTGTGATGCTTCGGAGCGAGCATATGGTGCTGTCGCATATTTGAGATCAGATGATCTTGAAGGTCACGTGGAACTGAGTTTCTTGTTAGCTCGCTCACATGTTGCTCCTAAACGGAATTTAACAATACCCAGACTGGAGCTATGCGCAGCCCTACTAGGCGCATGCCTCTGTGAGCTCATACAAACAGAACTCACCTTACCAGTCAGGACTACCACCCTTTGGTCTGACTCGACAACTGTACTTCACTGGCTTCAGTCAGATTCCTGCCGTTTCAAGGTATTCGTAGGAGCCAGAGTCTCAGAAATTCAAAACCTCACAAACAGTCAAGACTGGAGATACATCAATTCAGCCATAAATCCTGCTGATGATGTTACGAGAGGTAAATCCCTGAAAGAGTTCCTTAGCCCAAACAGGTGGACTGAGGGTCCCTCGTTTCTGCATGAACCTCCAAATAACTGGCCCACAGTTACAGATCTCCATCCTGATGATGATCAGACTGAGTTAAAGAAATCCTACTTTTTTGGTATTGTCAGTATACCCTCCCATACATACACACCCAGCTTCAGAACGTATCAAGAGCTATTGGATTTCACGGCTCATTCACTCTCCAACCAAAAGGGTAACATTCCTTCTGCAGCTGATTATCAAACAGCAGAACAAGAAATCCTTCGTCAGGCACAACTGGACAGTTTCGGTGAAGATTTAGCCCGTTTACAGTCAGACAAACCCCTCTCATCCGACAGCCGTCTATTGTGTTTGTCACCAGTGTTGTGCAGGAATTCTGGACTTATCCATGTAGGAGGCCGACTACGGCAAAGCCCAGACTTGGAATTGAATGTCATTCACCCAATAGTACTTGATCCTGCTCATCCAGTGACCAAACTGATCATACAAAATTATGATGACAAACTGCATCATGCTGGTTCAGAAAGACTTTTTGCTGAACTACGTCGGAAATTCTGGATTCTCAGAGGAAGGGAAGCCGTACGCAGGCATCAGTATAGCTGCGTCGCATGTCAGAAATGGAGAGCACAGCCCATCATTCCAAAAATGTCAGACTTGCCTGCTGCTCGTCTTAGGTTATTCAAACCACCTTTCTACTCCACAGGAATAGACTGCTTTGGACCATACAAGGTCAAGACAGGCTGCAGATCGGAGAAAAGGTGGGGAATAATATTCAAATGTCTCACCACTCGGTGTATACATCTTGACCTCCTAAACAGTATGGATACAGACTCCTTCCTCATGGCCCTCCAACGATTCATTTCTCGACGAGGAACACCCCTGGAAATTATATGTGATCAAGGAACTAACTTCAAAGGAGGAGATAAGGAACTACGGGCAGCTTTTAACAACCTTGCTCCGACTCTACAGCCGGTCCTGATGACTAAAAGAATCCATTTCAAATTCAATCCCCCGCATGCACCCCATTTCGGTGGAGCCTGGGAGAGGGAGATACGTTCTGTGAAGAATGCTCTGAAGAGAACCATTGGTGCACAGATGGTCACTGAAGAGGTCTTAAGAACAGTCCTAATTGAGATTGAAGGCATTCTGAACTCAAAACCCCTAGGCTATGTATCCTCAGACATTGCGGATATTGATCCCATAACCCCAAACCTTCTCATTATGGGCCGACATGATTCGTCACTTCCCTTAGTATCCTATTCTGATTCTGACCTCCTAGGTCGACGACGATGGCGACATGCACAAATATTGGCAGATCACTTCTGGCGGCACTTCATAAAAGACTATCTACCATCCCTCCAAAGAAGACACAAATGGCAGAAGGAGAACCCAGATCTCACATTGAACTCTGTCGTAATGATCACGGATTCACACCTTCCACGTGCCCTTTGGCCTGTAGGAAGAGTGACACGCCTGCTGAAAAGCCCAGATGACCGCATCAGAACTGTGGAGGTCTTAGTACAGGATAAAACCTATATCCGCCCTGTCTCCTGTCTGATCCCCCTGCCCCCGCTTCCTGACGAAGATCGATCCTGACCATATCAACATATTTCTCTCTAGAAAATATGGGGGCGGCTGTTGTAGAGACCCACCCTTTGGCACATCCCAGCACACCCACTCACTTCACCAGATGCACCTTGTTTAGTTCTCTCACCTTTGATTGGGTGTGGTGCTTGTCCTCGATTGCAGTCACCTGTCACACATTATATGTCACACATTATATAAGGACTGCATTCACTTTTGGCTCACTCTTTCTTCACTTCCACACGGGGCGGCAGCTGAGGTGAGGTTCTATTTGGGTTTTATTTTTATGTATTGTTTAAGGGAATGAGTAACTTAAATCTGTTTCCCTGTTTTCTTTCAGCTGTGGCAGTCCATGTGTGTCTTTGTTTCCTTCCTTCTTTGCCTTATTTATTTGAGAATAAAAGGAGAACCCTGAGAATAATTCTGAATTAGATGGCTGCTTTTTCTTATTCTAACCGGATGAGCCCATGATGCTGATTGCTTCAGCCCTGAACCTTCCTTCCTTCAAAACACATGACAAACATCATTTGCATATCCTTCTTTGGGAATGTTCTTAGTGCGAAGTATCCCACATTTGGATTAATAAGTTATATGATAAAACAAGGTTCAACTTCAAACCTAGAACTTCTTTTTACCATTTATCGCTTTTGTAAATTGGCAAAGAATAAATAAATAAAATTCCTCTTCCACCCGTAAGGGCGATCTATCCTTTGCATATATATGTGTGCATATATTTGTGATATATATATATATATATATATATATATATATATATATATATATATATAAAAATTCCTCACTTGCCCCTGTGGGCGGTTAATCGTTCAAGCTCGGGTCCTCTACCAGAGGCCTGGGAGCTTGAGGGTCCTGCGCAGTATCTTAGCTGTTCCTAGGACTGCGCTCTTCTGGACAGAGATCTCCGATGTTGTTTCCGGGATCTGCTGGAGCCACTCACCTAGCTTGGGAGTCACCGCACCTAGTGCTCCGATTACCACGGGGACCACCGTTACCTTCACCCTCCACATCCTTTCGAGCTCTTCTCTGAGCCCTTGGTATTTCTCCAGCTTCTCGTGTTCCTTCTTCCTGATATTGCTGTCATTCGGGACCGCTACATCGATCACTACAGCCGTCTTCTTCTGTTTGTCTACCACCACTATGCGAAGGTGGCCACCACCATTTTGTCCGTCTGTATCTGGAAGTCCCACAGGATCTTAGCTCGGTCATTCTCCACCACCCTTGGGGGCATCTCCCATTTTGACCTCGGGACTTCCAGGTTATACTCGGCACAGATGTTCCTGTACACTATACCGGCCACTTGGTTATGGCGTTGCATGTATGCCTTGCGTGCTAGCATCTTGCACCCTGCTGTTATGTGCTGGATTGTCTCAGGGGCATCTTTACACAGCCTGCACCTGGGGTCTTGCATGTTGTGATAGACCCCAGCCTCTATGGATCTTGTACTCAGATCTTGTTCTTGTGCTGCCATATTTACAGTGCTCCACCCCTCGGGTAGAAACAGGGATCTCAAGTTTCCTGGTCTTCAGTCAATTTTTTGGTCTTTGTCACACTGAACAGCAGAATCATCTGCCGTTCAGTGTGACAAAAGAGTGCACCACAGCCCGGCACGCCATCTCGTCATGCTCAATAATGCATTCAACCATCTTCTGAAGATGTCAGGTCTTAGTGCAGTGGCTGAAGTTTGAGGTGTAGAGAGTGAAGAGGAAAGGGGAGAGGACGGTCTCTTGTGATGACCCTGTGTTACCCATCACCTTGTCAGACACCTTGTATTGAAGATGCATTCATTGTGGTCACTCTGTCAGGTAATCAACAATCCAGGACCATCAGTGGATCGACTAGGTCAAGCCGATTTAGGCAAATAATGGCTTGTGTTGTGGCTAAGACTAAATAAATTATATAAAATTATATACAGAGTCTTTGTAGTCCTACTATTCAGTGGTTTATGTAATTTTGTGAAAGAAATGTAGGTTACCTCGTAATGGATTCAGTTTGTATAATGATTACAGAGCTCTTCAGCAAAGAACAACTGTTTGAAAAATATTCTGTTGGTTGTTAAGGCAGTTATAGGGTTAATGTCTCTGTGTGTTGATATTTGTATGTGTATATACACGTTTAGGACTAAGTCCCTATTTAGTTTGACACTAATAATCACGGTGGCACGGTAGTTAGTGTGGGACTCATGTAATGGGTGGGCACAGATGGAAGTATTGTAATAGATATTGCACCCCCTCCATAATCTCATGCATTCTTATCATTGTTATGTTATGCGTTCAGTTCTGTATTACTATTTCTGACACATACTGTGATAACTGGCAATATACTCTGATCAATGATGATTCCCACGGGTGGTGCTCACGCAGGCACTGAATCGGGCAGCCTTGGGGTCCTGAGTGTTCTACTGCACAGATAGCCTGCAGAGCGCAGCTACGCTGAACTGAAGTGCTTGTGTTTTGTATTTGCAGGTGAGCACAAGTTATGTGTTGATAAACAGAATGATGTTGACGTATGAGAAATGTATTAGAGTAAGGTACTGTCATTAATGGAACACAACGCTAATGTCGAAGTTTGTGATTTACATGATGTACCCGAACTGGTGTTAAACGGGATGTCACATCGCAAATGATGTAATGAGGGGATCGAGAGGGTAGTCTCCATGCGCAACAATACTAGTTGGAGGAGCATACAAGTGTGCAGAATATTGTAATATGAACATTGGTGGGAAAATACTGAGTAAATGAGTACTTTGTTAACACGTGTTCAGTAGTTATATGTAAAATGGTCGTGAGTGTTCTACTGCACAGATAGCCTGCAGAGCGCAGCTACGCTGAACTGAAGTGCTTGTGTTTTGTATTTGCAGTTGCAAATGAGCAAGTAAAGAGAACGATTCTGAACTCATGCACGCCTGGAAGTGTCATTTGTCCAAGTGTGCAACATTAGCACTGTTGCTGCACAGCAAGAATGTCCTGAGTTCAATTCCACCATCAGGCTGGGGTCTTTCTGTGTAGAGTTTGCATGTTTTCCCTGTGTTTGCATGGGTTCTCTCTCTGGTTACTCCGGCTTCCTCCCACAGTCCAAAAACATGCAGTTAGTGGGGATAGGTTAATTGGTCAATCTAAATTGCCCATAGGTGTGAATCTGTGAGTGAATGTGAGTGGGAATGGTTGTCTGTGTCTCTATGTGTTAGCCCTGCGACAGACTGGCGACCTGTCCAGAGTGTACCCCGCCTCTCCTCCTATAACAGCTGGGATAGGCTCCAGCACCCCCCGCGACCCTGGAAAGGATAAGTGGAAGCGAATGGATGGTCTAATAATCTGTCTGGCACCCTGACAAAGCCTAAAGAACATTTTTCACTCAAAATGAACTGAAGAAAGTACGATTAAATTAAAGTTGCAAGCAGCGTTATGAGGGCCGTCGCACCCCATCGCGTCGAGCCACGCCCAACACCTAAAAACAGCATGTCCGATCTGATGTCACATTGATGGAATTCATGCATTTAACCACCTGCTAACATTTCATCTCATTCAATCATGATTATAGTCGTCCCACCAGGTGGCGCGCTAACCATTACTAACAAATGGCATAACAAACATTTCCGAGCTTGAGTCTCATCATACCTGCGACCTTTGGGAGAGATTGGACATTGTGTTTTGGAGTGACAGCAGATTACTGCTTTTTGGCGAGTGATTGAAACTCCACGTGCCGCTATGAACACCCAGTTTCCCTGAACGTAAAAAGCTTCGCAATTTGACATCACAAAGGTCTTTAGATTCCACAAACAGGAAATCGCGTCAATCTGATGAAATCCCTTGGAGGAGTTCGTCAAAGAACGGTGCCTGAAAAGAGGGGAAAATGTCACCAAAATTACACATTAATTTTAAAATTGCTGACTTCCTGTTGGATTTGGGATGTTGCTCCAGGAGACTTTTTTCTACATCTTGATATCTCCTATAAGCTTCTCAGGTTTCAGACTCATACATAAAACACAGAGCAGGGGCTGATGTTTTGAAATTTTTTTTCAAAAAGGCCCTTGTTTTGCCTGAATAATAATAATAATAATAATAATAATAATAATAATAATAATCAGAAGCAGAAGAAGAAGAAATGGAGCAGATACAATAGGGCCTTTGCACTCTCAGTGCTTGGGCCCTAATAAATTAAATAAGTGCTCACAGAGAATTATATAGGTTTTAATATGTGGTGCTAACAAGATATAAAAGTATGAACAAAAATAAAAAAACAAAAATCATCCCGGTGCCAAAGAAATCCTCTGTATCCTGCGCAAATGACTAGAGCAACCTCCCCTGCTCACTTGACCTGCTGCAGTTTGCATACTGGCCAAACAGGTCGACCGAGGTTGCTATTTCCACTGCTTTCCACCTGTCCATTTCCCACCTGGACAAGAAAAACGCTTATGTCAGAATGTTCTTTAGTAGACTTTAGCTCAGCATTCAACGCAATATCCCCCTGAAAACTGTTTGACAAACTCAGCAAGTTGGGACTGAAAACCTCGCTTCAGAACTGGATATTAGACTTCCTGCCAGAGAGCCCTCAGTCCATCTGAATCAGCGACAACATCTCCAGCACCATCAGGCACAGGAGCTCCTCAGGGCTGCGTTCTTAGCCCTCTTTTGTTCACCCGTCTGACACATGACTCCACCGCCCTACATAGCTCTAACCACATCATCAAGTTCACTGATGACACAACCGTGGTTGGACTCATTAGCAGTGATGAGTCAGTGTACAGAGATGAGGTTCAGCAGTTGACGTTCTGGTGCAGGGAACCCAGGAGATGATCGTTGTCTTCAGGAAGACTCGCTCCACTCACACACCACTCAGCATCCACGGTTCCATAGTAGAGGAAGACTCCAAACACGCTCTGCTCGTTCGCTCCTTTCACATTTGTCTTCAGCACTCTCGCCCACTGCACTCCACGACACTGCCAGGGAAACTGATCCAGGAATAAGGACAGGTCCAGGAGTCTATGCACAGGAGAACTCCGGTGGGAAAAAACTAAGAAATCACACAAAAAACTGAGATTATCAGAGCTGTATTAACGAGGATAACTCAACGATCCAGCAAAGACGTCTTCTGAGCACTCAGCTAAAATAGCAGCCCAGGAGTACAGGTAATCAGGCAGATCCACAGCGGCCCTTTGGTGGCCCAGAGGTGCCAGAGGTGGCCCACACATTGGCCAGCACAAGGCAAGTTTCAGACACACTGGTGGTCCTGTGCTAGCCCATGTGTGGATTACCCGGCATCTGAACCCAGGACAGTGCTGGACAATGCCAGCCACTCCATGACGTGCTGGTCACAGGAGTACGCACAGTGAGAGGCTGATATTATCCATAATGCACAACTGAACGACACAGGAAATCATTCCTGCCTGTGGATATCTCTGCGCTACTTCTCCAACTAAAGCAAGGTACACACTGCAATAGTTATACATCCTTATTATCTGCACCTTCTCTACACAGAAAGGGAAATTTTACACTTTTACATTACCTCAATGTCAACCTTATATATTTAATTTGTGCAATATCCTGGGGTATTAAAAATTTGAACTATTTATATATATTAGACCTATTTTGTTTGATTTTGTAGCCTCATAATATACTGTATTATTAATTTAGTTTGTCAATTACTGCTCTTATTGTCTTGGAGCAATTGTGAACATAAATTCCTTAGGGATGAATAAAGTATTATTGTCATTCTAATCATATTTTGATTCACCTATAATTTTCTTCTAAGATACTCAGTTTGAATCCCATCATAATGAAGACACAGCCCAACAACACTGTTAAAGAAAAAAAAACTTTATTAAACTTCATTTTAATTGGTAAATGGCCTGCATTTGTATAGCTCTTTACTCAGTCCCTAAGGACCCCAAAGCGCTTTACACTACATTCAGTCATTCACCCATTCACACACTGGCAATGGCAAGCTACATTGTAGCCCCAGCTGCCCTGGGGCGCACTGACAGAGGCGAGGCTGCCGGACACTGGCGCCACCGGGCCCTCTGACCACCACCAGTAGGCAAACATGGGATCAGTATCTTGCCCAAGGATATTTGGCATGCAGCCAGGAGGCAGCCTGGGATCGAACCACTGACCCTCTGATTAGTGGCTGACCTGCTCTGCCACCTGAGCTAGAGCCACCCCATTGTGTGTGTGTGTGTGTGTGTGTGTGTGTGTGTGTGTGTGTGTGTGTGTTTTTATTTGTAATTATATGCATTTCTTGAAATGGAGCAGGAGCAAGACCACAACAAAGACTAAAGTGATTGCAGCAGCAGTGATGAGAATCATACACCAGGTCCATTTTATATATTATGGAAAAAATGGTGGATTAAGAAGAGAAAACACTGTATCCTGTAGAATACTCATCTTGTGGGCTCTGAAGCTGACCAAAGATTGCTTCATTTTGAGCAATACTCTGCCGCCGTATTTCTACTGCATGAAGAACAAATGACATCTTAGTTCAGACCACTGAATCTGAGATATCAAACAGATGTTGATCAGACACACTTGCACATACCTGACATTCTCAAAGTAGGAATAGGAACAAAGAAACCAATTTCCAAAGGAAGATGCATACAGATGAAATTATCATTAGTTTCTTTGAAGGATTAGTAATTTCTAAACTACAAGTGGAAGATCTAGGATTTAGAGTGAAAAAAATGGAAGAATTATTGATTTGGTTTCTAAAGTTCAAAGCTGTAGGGATTAGGATTTTTTTTTAAAAGACAGGAGAATTAGTCATCTGGATAGAAGGAATGGCCATTATACTAATCAGTTACCCAGTCACACTTCTATGTCCTCTGCTGACATCACCCTCTAACACCATTGTCTATTAGCAAATCAGACAATCCATATTGGAGGCATCAGTGATTTAGAATGTATAATTGGAATGTCTAGGGACTGGAATAAAAATTATCAAAGGATTATCTGTTTGTGTTCTATAATTGGAAGGACGACGGATTTTGATGCGATCGAAGCTCAAGAGTTGGTAGTTTGTCTTGTAATTGTGTCATGCGCCGTGGTGCGCGGGCACGAAAGGATCCAGGCGCAGACTCCGAGCTAACAAAAAGACACTTTATTAAAACAACGAAAGGCGACCCGGGGAAAGTAGAGAGCAAAACAGAAACTAAAAATCCGGGGAAACAATGACACGAGGAAGCCGGGATCGGGACGGCGGGGGGCTGCAATAGAAAGGGGAGATGATTACTAGGGAGCCAGGAAGCGGGGAGAACATATCAGGACTGAGTTAGAGTAGGGGCTTACGATAGAACGGAACCGTGGGAGCTCGGGAGGGAAGTGTGGCAGTCCGTGGGGGCAGGAAGTCCGTGGAATGGCGAGTGGGCCAGGTGAGCGCCGCGAGATCCAGTTGAGCCGGAGGACAGGCAGGTAGCAGACGCCGAGTAGAAATCTGGACAGAAGTAGGCAGGTTAAACAAAGTTCCAAGCAGAAGAGAATGCACACTTTTCGTGGAAGTCTGGTTACCACTGTGGGGATGACTACGGACTGGCGTGGAGCATCCGTCAGCGCTGGATTAAGTGGATCTCCGTGTAATCACCGGGATGGAGAGCAGGTGTGCTAGTGATGGCCCAGCCCGGGGGTGTGGCTACCCGAGCATCACGCATTCCACAGACCATGACAGTGCCCCCCCCTCAAGGGTCGCCCCCAGGCGACCGACCGGACCGCGGCCTGGGGAGAGAAGCGCGGAAATCAGCGATGACGGACGGGTCCAGAATGAAGGAACGCGGAACCCAGAGGCGGTCCTCGGGACCGTACCCCACCCAGTCCACCAGGAACTGCCACCCACGCCCACGCCGGCGCTCAGCCACGATGCGCCGGACCGCATAGGCCGGGTGACCGGCGACAAGCCGGGCGGGAGGAGGGGACTCGGACGGAGGGCACAACGGGCTGCGGCGGACGGGTTTGACCTGGGAAACGTGGAACGTGGGATGTATGCGCCAGGAAGTAGGGAGCTTGAGCCGAACTGCCGCCGGGTTAACAACCGCATCAACTTCATACGGGCCAATGAAGCGGGGGGCCAGCTTCCGGGAGGACACACGCAGCGGAATGTTTTTGGCGGCCAGCCAGACCTTCTGCCCCGGCTGATAGTCGGGGGCGGGGGTGCGACGGCGGTTGGCATGGCGTGTGTGCTGTTCCTTCGTCCGCAGGAGAGCTTGGCGGGCCCTGAGCCAGACCCGCTGGCAGCGCCGGAGATGGTGCCGAGCGGAGGGGACTGCGAGACCGAGTTCGTCTTCAGGGAAAAGAGGAGGCTGATAACCGAGGGATGCCTCGAACGGGGACAAACCTGTGGCAGACGAGGTAAGTGAGTTATGTGCATATTCAACCCAGGGCAGAAAGGTGACCCAGGAAGTGGGGTTTTGGGACGCCATGCACCGTAGCGCAGCCTCTAGCTCCTGGTTAAGCCGCTCGGTCTGGCCGTTAGATTGCGGATGGAAACCCGAGCTTAAACTAACTCTCGCGCCCAAAATGGAACAAAAGGTCCTCCACACTTGTGAAGTGAACTGTGGGCCTCGGTCTGAGACGATGTCAAGGGGAATACCATGGAGCCGGAACACGTTTTCAATTAGGGCTAGGGCTGTGTCAGGGGCGGAGGGTAGTTTCGGTAGCGGGACGAAGTGGGCGGCTTTAGAGAACCGGTCGATGATGGTGAGGATGACGCTCTTTCCCGAGGAACAAGGAAGACCGGTAATGAAATCTAATGAGATATGAGACCAAGGCCGGTGAGGCGTGCTGAGCGGATGGAGCAGGCCCGCTGGGTGCTTAGTGGACAATTTGTTGCGGGCGCAGACAGTGCAGGCAGCCACGTACTCCCTCGCATCTTGTCGTAAAGTCTTCCACCAGAAATGCCGTTTGAGAAGACCAATGGTTCTGCTCACGCCAGGGTGACACGAAAAACGTGCAGTGTGGACCCAATGGATTACCGCTCCGCGGGCAGCAGCGGGGACAAAACGCCGTCCGGGGGGTCCGGTACCCGGGTCAGGGTCTCCCGGGAGGGCCTGGCGGATAACCTCCTCAACATCCCAGGAGAGGGCGCCCACCACACAGGTTGGGGGGAGAATGGTGGTTGGTGACGATGTCTCCGTGTCTGGGGAGTACTGGCGGGAGAGCGCATCTGGCTTGGCATTCCGTGAACCTGGGCGATACGAGAGAGTGAAGTTAAAGCGTGTAAAAAACAGGGACCAGCGGGCTTGGCGAGAGTTTAACCTTTTAGCAGTCCTAAGATAAATTAGATTCTTATGGTCCGTCCATATGAGAAAAGGCTGCTCGGCTCCCTCCAGCCAGTGGCGCCACTCCTCCAAGGCGAGTTTTATGGCCAAGAGCTCCTTATCGCCTACGTCATAATTTCTTTCAGTAGGGGTGAGCCGGCGAGAGAAGTAGGCGCACGGCTGGAGCTTACCTTGAGGTCCAGACCGCTGAGAGAGAACAGCCCCGACTCCGGTGTCGGACGCGTCCACCTCGACGATGAATTGTTTGGTGGTGTCGGGATGGAGCAGAATGGGCGCCGTAGTGAACAATGCCTTCAATTTGGTGAACGCTGTGTGGGCCTCCAGGGGCCAGGTGAAAGGTACCTTAGGAGAAGTGAGGCGAGTGAGAGGCGCGGCGACGTGGCTGTAGTTTCGAATGAAACGTCGGTAGAAGTTCGCGAACCCGAGAAAGCATTGGAGCTTCTTCCGCGAATCCGGGACTGGCCACTCCAGAACCGCGTTGATCTTAGCTGGGTCCGTCTTCACCTGTCCTCCTGCTAAGACATAGCCCAAAAAGGAAACCGATGAGGCGTGAAACTCGCATTTTTCTGCTTTGACAAACAGTCTGTTTTCCAGTAACCGTTGCAGGACGCTCCGGACGTGAACGTGATGCTCCTCCATGGTCCTGGAAAAAACGAGGATGTCATCCAAGTATACAAAAACAAACACGTTCAGGAAGTCTCGGAGCACATCATTCACTAGCGTCTGAAAAACCGCAGGGGCGTTAGTTAAGCCGAATGGCATAACCAAATACTCGAAGTGGCCCAGTGGCGTGTTAAAAGCGGTTTTCCACTCGTCCCCCTCCCTTATTCGGACCAGATGGTATGCGTTTCGCAGGTCCAGTTTTGTGAAAACGGTGGCTTCCTGGAGAGAGCCAAAAACAGAGTTAATCAACGGAAGAGGGTACTTGTTCTTTACGGTGATGTCATTTAAGCCCCGGTAGTCAATGCACGGCCGCAGCGAACCGTCCTTTTTCCCCACGAAGAAGAAGCCCGCAGCGACTGGGGAAGAAGAGGGTCGAATGATACCGGCCGCGAGTGATTCTCGGATGTAGTTTTCCATAGACTCCCTCTCGGGGCGAGACAGGTTGTACAACCGGCCGGAGGGCAGCGGGGCACCAGGTAGCAGGTCGATGGCGCAGTCATAGGGGCGGTGTAGTGGCAGAGAGCAAGCCTTGTCTTTGTTAAACACTTCCTGTAAGTCGTGGTATTCGGGTGGGATGGAGGAGAGGTCAGGTGCTTGTGTAACAGGTGGGGTCGGGTTAGTGGGTGGAGCGAGAACTGCTGATCTCAGGCAATTCGCAAGGCAGAACAAACTCCAACTGGCGATCTTGCTTCCTGCCCAATCGATGTGGGGATTATGTCTTTGCAGCCACGGGTAGCCTAACACGAGCGGGGTGTCGGGAGACGGGAAGGTAAAGAACGAAAGCGATTCGTTGTGGTTCCCGGAAGTGACTAATGTCACGGGCGCGGTCTGATGAGTGATGTAAGCAAACACTTGTTTATTCAGCGCTGACGCAGGGAGGGGAGGTTCCAACAGAGTGAGTGGAATTTCCAGCTCTTTAGCCAGTCTTTCATCCATGAGATTCTGCTCCGCCCCAGAATCCACTAATGCGCTGCATGTGACAGTCTTTTTATTGGTTATTATGGCAACGGACACAATCAATCGGGGTCTAATAGTATTCAATGTGCAGCCCACCCGTATCCCCGAACCTACCGGTGAGCTGGTCCGTTTGGGCGAACCGGGCAGCTGGCGATGCGGTGTCCCGGCTTCCCACAGTATAAGCAGTCCTTGGCCCGAAAACGGCGTTCCCTCTCCTCCGGCGAGAGCCGAGAGCGCCCGATCTGCATCGGCTCCGGCGGAGGAGGAGACTGTGAGCGAGCGCACGCCGCTGGAGAGCTAAAAGGGGACAGGGGCAGTGACACGCGAAAGTCTGGGTGCAACACGGGTTTCGGTGGCTTGGACCGCCGTTCGGCCTCCCTCTCCCGTAGACGCTTATCGATCCTACGGGCGAGTGACACCAAATCCTCGAACGTTTTAGCCGCCTCGTGAAACGCGAGCTGATCCTTCATCTGATCGTTCAGGGAGCGTAAAAAAATTCCCCTTAGGGCCGAATCGGGCCAGCCAACAGCGGCTGCCACGGTGCGAAACTCCACTAAATACTCCGCAACGCTACGCCGACCCTGGCGGAGCACCAGTAGCTTTTGAGCGGCATCATCCTCGGAAACTGACGGAGAGAAGGTTGCTTTAAACTCGTCGAGGAAGTCATCGAAGTCGCAGCGCTGTATTGGGTTAGCAGATAAATAGGCTTCAGCCCACGCCAACGCCCTTCCCCTCAGCAGTCCCACGAAGTGGGAAATCTTGGCCGCGTCAGTGGGGAAGGCGAGTGGCGAGCGACTGAAGAAAAGTGTACACTGAAAAAGGAACCCCCCACACTGGTCCAATTCGCCGTGGAAGGGTTCCGGCGGCGGAGACGTCACACAGCGGTACGCCAAGTCGGGCTGTTTAGCGCACATCTCTCCCTGTTTCTCGCTCAGCTCCTGATACTGATCCTGAAGCGAAGAAAGTAACTGATCGTGTCGGCCGAGCATGGCACCCTGCTTATTAATAGCTGAACGTATCGGGTCTGCTGGATCCATCTTGGCCAGTCCGTACTGTCATGCGCCGTGGTGCGCGGGCACGAAAGGATCCAGGCGCAGACTCCGAGCTAACAAAAAGACACTTTATTAAAACAACGAAAGGCGACCCGGGGAAAGTAGAGAGCAAAACAGAAACTAAAAATCCGGGGAAACAATGACACGAGGAAGCCGGGATCGGGACGGCGGGGGGCTGCAATAGAAAGGGGAGATGATTACTAGGGAGCCAGGAAGCGGGGAGAACATATCAGGACTGAGTTAGAGTAGGGGCTTACGATAGAACGGAACCGTGGGAGCTCGGGAGGGAAGTGTGGCAGTCCGTGGGGGCAGGAAGTCCGTGGAATGGCGAGTGGGCCAGGTGAGCGCCGCGAGATCCAGTTGAGCCGGAGGACAGGCAGGTAGCAGACGCCGAGTAGAAATCTGGACAGAAGTAGGCAGGTTAAACAAAGTTCCAAGCAGAAGAGAATGCACACTTTTCGTGGAAGTCTGGTTACCACTGTGGGGATGACTACGGACTGGCGTGGAGCATCCGTCAGTGCCGGATTAAGTGGATCTCCGTGTAATCACCGGGATGGAGAGCAGGTGTGCTAGTGATGGCCCAGCCCGGGGGTGTGGCTACCCGAGCATCACGCATTCCACAGACCATGACAAATTGGAAGGTTGCTGGTTCGAGCCCCAGCTTATACAGTCTTGGTCATTGTGTCCTTGGGCAAGACACTTCACCTACCGCCTACTGGTGTTGGCCAGCAGTGTTGGTCAAGTTACTTGAAAAAAGTAATCAGTAACTAATTACTGATTACTCCCCCAAAAAAGTAATCCCGTTACTTTACTGATTACTTATTTTCAAAAGTAATTAATTACTTAGTTACTTAGTTACTTTTTAAAAACACGATTTACAACCTGAAGAGGTGATAAAGCAATAGATCTTTCAGCCCAATTCTACTTTTTCTACATAATCCATCATTCAAAATGTAATCAAATGGAAAAGTCTCTTTTTTTAACTTGTTTTATCAGTTTTAATCTTTTAACTTTATGCATCAAGCAAAAATATAATTATATGCAACATTCTCTGACTTGAATAAATTAGTTTAACATTTAAACCTATTTTCTGCACATTCCAGCACATAAAATAAAATATTTTTTGTGTTTACACTCACTCTTTCAAATAGATGCAAGTAAAACACAGCAGAAAATAAATAAAGTCAAAGACTTAGCGGTCCTTTTGCTCTATTTTCACCTGTAAAGCAGGACTGGGGGTAGGCGGAGGTTTACCCTGGTGCAGGTGTGCTGCGGTCAGTTGAAGAATCCGCGAGTTTCTCTGTGAGTTTCCCATTACGTCGTTGCGCTTGCTTGGAAGTTTAGGGGTTTTCTTCACTGTAAAAAGTTTTCTTCCCACGCACAACGGACGCTAATGTTTTTGTCACTTTTTATGGAATCAAACTCAAAATAAGGTCAGTACTTCCACGCTTTAAACGCTGCACGCTCATACTCTCTCCCACAATCGATATGTGATCCATTGTTGATCTGCACACAGCTGTTGTCACCAACGGTGCACTTGCTTACGTCACTGTCGTGAGACATTCTCGCAAAAAAATCACGGTTTTAGTAACGCAGTAACGCAGCGTTCCTACGTGAAAGTAATGGTAATCTAATTACTGATTTTGCAATAGTAATCCCTTACTTTACTCGTTACTTGAAAAAAGTAATCAGATTACAGTAGCGCGTTACAAGTAACGCGTTACTGCCCATCTCTGTTGGCCAGAAGGGCCGATGGCGCGATATTGGCAGCCTCGCTTCTGTCAGTCTGCCCCAGGGCAGCTGTGGCTACAACTGTAGCTGCTTCCACCAGTGTGTGAATGTGAGAGTGTCACGATCTGAGGGGACAGACCGTGCGGTGGTGTGTGTGGTGGACCAACTCCCTGTCGGCATTGTCAACACAATAGTTCATGGTAGGATTACACATAAGTCCATAGCTGAATTCAGAGTCACATAAAGAGGCAGACATGCTCATGGCTGGCCTAACAGTCTGCAACTGAGAAGCAGTATCATCAGAGCTCACATTCCTGTACATTTGGTCTTGATCACTGTCTGCAATTCCAACATCAGGGAATACAGTATTAGACTCCACTACAATCTGCACACGGGGGCAACACTCTGTCTCGGCTGTACGAGCTGGCTGCGGTAGAAAACAGTCTGAGGCGGAGAGAAAGCTCACGCGGCCCTTGGCCATCTTTGATGTTTCACAATCATTCCCAGGAGGCTCAAAAGCAGACTGTACAGTCGACGTGTGAACCCCTTTCACTGTCTCCTGAACCTTGGCTTCATGTGGTGCGGCTATGGGAGCAACACTAGAAAAAGTCCTGAATTCTACAGAGCCAAGAACATGGTCTGTGATTTCATTGTGCGCTTCTTCAAAACAGTTACACACAGTCCTTTCATTATCACAACACGACTCTGACTGGCCCTCAGTCTTAACCAGAGTTAGGTCGGCCACAGCATGGATGTCTATTAAATCATGATTAATGGTAGAGCAGTCTTTGGCACCAGTTTCTTCGTAGCTGGGCCCACAAAAGGGCACTCCACTATATCAGGCTCATGAGATGAAAAAGCACAGTCACTCACCTCCGTTATAAGAGGAGTCTGGGACAAAACTAGGACGGGTGCTGACTGGACAGCTGCTGCCCCCACCTGGGAATCAGATGTGGGTATAAGGTCGAGCAGTGTCACAGCCGCCTTGGAAGTGCACCCAGAGTCCTGAACATGCAATTCAAGGGGTGCTAGCAGAGGGGCAACAACAAAATTAGATCTTAACTCTTCAGAGACTTCAGCACAGTTCAAACAGTCTTTAGTTGCTCCTTGAGGAAAGCTAGACAGTCTCTCTTCAGACTTAGAAAATGGTTTAAGCAAAGTTTCAAACCTGGCATGAGGTGGCTTGGTAAGTGTTAAATTGTCTGAGGTAACAGGATTTAATTCTTGATCTCACACACACACACACACACCTAGGACTGCTCGCTGATGATTTCAACACATTAAATTGAAATTCATATGATACAGAATACTTTGAGTCTAGGCTTTCAATTGAACTCAGTTACACAGCGATAAAAAGAAACCCAAAAAAATGGCAAGAAGCTGCTGTATTATTAACTGCAATAGCCGGTCGCATGACAGCCACGGAAGCCGACGGGTAAAGAGATCGTTTTTTTTTTTTATCGGATTACGTCGTTGAAGAGAAATTTTTTAAGCCATGTTTCCGAAGTAAGAGCCGACGGATGGTCTGGATATACCAAATATAACGTCCCAGAACACTCCAGCTCACATGTTAGTCTGCTCCAAGCATTCCCACAAAGGTCAGAGTTTTGTAGTAGTTAATAGGTCATTTTTCATAACATAATTGGTGATATAGGTTACAAGCAAGTCTGGCGCTGAACAGAAATGGTCGCGCTATGCTCCTTTGTTTATTGTGCCTAAATAGTGAATTGTCCTGACACGATATTGCGTTTCGCTTCTGTTATTACCATGGTACATTGACAAAAACATATACTTTTATTCACAGGAGAAAACAGTTGTTTTGTATCACTAATTGTCCAGTACGATTACAGCATACAATATTATTGTCACTGCTACATTTCTGTGATGCTACCAGAAATTATTTCCACTACTAATTAATTGCCATTGAGCTCAAAGGTTATATTAATAAACAGTTAACGAATGTGTATTTATGAAGACGATTTGTGAGACTGGTAAACTTACCTTTGTTCGTACGATGGTCTTTCGTTCTACACGGTGCATTTCAAGGTCCTCTACCCATCCGTCGGTAAACTGTACCTGGGCTTGTTGCAGTGACCCGAAGTTACTAAACTTCACGAGTGTATGCACTCACTCCAAGAACCGTGTAATTATAAATCTGAGCGTGGTGAAAGTGGGCAGCACGCTGACGTCTTTTGTCCACTCTGTGTGCTCGTAAGGGTCTAACCCTTTCACTCCTTTGATTTTTTCCTCGTATCTTTTCTTTGTCTTTTCGTCAAGTCTGTACGGACCGGCATTGTTCTCCTTTTGTTTTGTACATTCCTTTTTTGTGTGGCAAAGAAAAAACAAGAAGGTATTGGAACCGGAGAATGAATGTTTTGCGGTGCTGCAAATGCTTGCATTTGATGCGGTACTTGGATTGTTTTGCCACTAGTTCCCGGCATGCAATGCGCGAAAATCACTTGATTGATAAACAAGGGGGAGGGTGCATCCGGCCTCCTCGGCTGTAATTGGTCCAGCCCAGAGTCGATCATGACCAATTGGCCAATCCGACACCTTTCATTATATATACCCTTCCTAAAAAAAAAAAAGAAAATCCATCGGCCCATAAAAACAAAAAATCGCCAGCGGCCCACCGGGCAAATGCCCGGTATGCCCGATGGCCATTCCAGCTATGGGTGAGGGGTAGAAGTCCCTGGCAGCTCTGGGGACCCCCGAGAGCTCCTCGAGATCGACATCCAGGACCCCCACAGCATCCTCGTGATGCTCCGTGGAGGGCGAGACAGGACGTAGCAGTGCGCGACGGCGGTGTGAACGCCGCTTCCTCTTTGAAGCGGCTGTGGAAAAAACTTGACTTTCCATGGCGACCGGCTCCTCGTCCTCCAACCACATCCGTGCTAGAAAGGCAGCAGGAGACGAGTAGTCCGATTGAGGCAGCGAGGGTGGGCGGCAGGTGCGAGGCGGGCCGGTTGGCGAGAGCTCCTCCTCGGGGATGAGCCAGGGCTTCCAACAGAGCTCGTCCTCGCAATACGCCCGTAATACCTGCTGCCGCTCCTCCTCACCGAAGTCAATAGCAGCTGGGATCTCCTTGAGCTGCGTAGTGCAGTCAGGCAGTGGCGAGGATGCGGAAGCCAATGGAGCGTGAGCCGAGGGTGTGTCAGCGGTGAGCCTCACCGTACCGACTCTGACTGCTTCTGGCTCACGAGGCAGCGGGGAAATGGAGCTACAGCATGGCTCTGGCGAGGGCTCACGCACACAGGACAGCTGCTGTTGCAGGCGGAGTTGGAGAGTGGAGACGAGAAAGTCAATGATGAGGGGATGCAGCGCCTCCCATAACCAGGGGAATACGGACACGCATACCCCTACTTGGCGGACTAACTCTTCCCGTTCCTCCTCCCTGGAACACTGCAGCCACTTGCCGCATAGCGACTACACTGTTCGAATGATCTCCTGCTCTGGTGTCGCTGGGTCCGGCATGGTCGCGTCGTACTGTCACGATCTGAGGGGACAGACCGTGCGGTGGTGTGTGTGGTGGACCCAGGTGTGAACACAAGAGAGTAGACCGGAGTAAACCTAAACTGAAAGTGAGCCTTTATTGTGGCTGATGACAGGTCTCAACACAAAGCAGAAACACCATGACTAAACTGAACCTAAACTAAACTGGGAAACAGATACTGATAAACTAAGGAGACTCAGAAAACCATGACGATGATTGTACAGATTGGCCGTGAGGACATGGAGGGTGGGAACACAGACGACACAACACAGACTGTATGAAACACAGAGACTAAATACACATGAGGGATGATCAGGGGAAGTGGCCACACATGGGAGCACAGCTGACACACATGAACCTAACGACAGGACAGGAGAAGTGAAACTGAATACACTGACATTGAATACAGACTTTCAAAGTAAAACAGGAAACATGGAGACATGACATGAACTAAACATAACCACGCAGACATGACGCATGAACCAGGGAGACTTAGTACAGGGGGAGATGACATAAACAACTAAGGAACAAAGGACTAAACAGCAATCTCAAAATAAACTAGATGAGCTAAACTAGGGCACAAAAGAATACAAAAGATACATAAAACTCAAACACTGGGTCGCTCGACCCAGGACCATGACAGAGAGTGAATGAATAGTGGAATTCTAAAGTGCTTTGAGGTTCATGAAAAGCACTATATAAATGCAATCCATTATTATTACTATCATTATCATAAAAAATGAAAGCATTAGTGATTTTGACTGGACTTACCTTGAAACAAATCTTTTCCAGTCTGCTGTACTCTTACCACACTCTGACATCACTGACCCCCCCCCCCCCCCTCCCAAACTCATGACTACACAGACCTTTACGCCAATCACATGATTAATTTTGCCTATATTGCAAGGAATTAGTACTTGGAATTGAAGACGATTCACTTGGAGTCTTTTCTCTAATTATGTTAAATAACTTAATCTGTTTTGTGAATCTTACTAGTTTAGTATAATTTTAATTCGGAATTACACCTTGTCAAAGAAATTAATAAACTTGTTTTAAATAAGGATTTTAATTTACAGTTAAAATGGGATTTTTAATTTCTTAGACTTAGAGAGTGTTTATGGTCATCGTGCCGTTACTTTCACAGCAAAATTGGGTACCTGGACCACAAGGTACAAAATGAAAGAAGGGAAAACAATATACAATGAATGAATGAATGCTTTATGCTTTATTGGCCATATGCAGGTTGCCCCGCAGAGGAATAGGACCCCCCCCCCCCCCCCCCCCCGACTTACACACACAACAAAGGCATCACATGGGAATACAGTCGGAGATCGGCAGCGTTACAGAGAAAACACTGAAAAATTACACAACAATGGGAAAAGTACAAGAGGAAAAAAATGAGACCTCTTCTCACGCTGGGCACCTATGGGAGGACAGCATGAGAACAGGAAACAAAAAAAACTCCTCTGCACAGAGAGCACATAAATGTCCACATCAGAACATTAGAGCACGTGACAAGCAACAGGGGTTGGATAGGGGGGTGGGGGGTAATCTGAAGGACCACAGCAGTCGTCCTACACAGCGCTACCATTTCAGCGCGGCACGCAGACCCGCCGTCTTCCCCCACAGGAAACAAGCATCGAAGGCGTTTGGAATGAGGGGGATGAGTGAGTGCCTATCAGTGTGAGTGTATGTGTGTGCGTGTCCAGAGTTCAGCGGAGACAGTGTCCTTCGCCCTATCAGGCTAAGTAAACAGTCTGCCAGCCAACCCAGGTGGCCTTGCATGGGATGGGAAGAATAGTCATCACACAGTCGTTATCAGGGAGTTGTTTTGGTGGGCTCCAGCCTTGGGCCTGAGCAGCTGGCGCCGTGGTGTCCATATGTTGAATATTGTTGATTTCTCCTTTATGCGAGCAGCTCCGAATTTAGCACTCTGACACTGGTCTCTCGATCTCCCGTTGGAGAGCCGCGAGCCTCCCCACGATGGTATCAAACTTCTGTTCCGTGGTGTTGTCATTCTTTTGATTCTGAGACCCCACAACTGCAGTGATCCGTTCTGCGATGTGATCCAACTTTCGCTCAAGGGTGTCATTTTGAGCAGGCCCCTCTCTGATGTATCCCATCATACGCTCAATGGTGTTATTTCGAGTCTTCACGGCAGCTGTAAGCGTCTCCAAGGTGTTAACCAAGCTGCGTTCGGTGTGAGAGGTCGCGCCTTCCCTGAGGGGAAAAAATTAATAAAAATAAATATATATGTATACGTATATGTGTGAGTGAACTATATACATGGGATATAGGTAATATACATGGTGCATGCGTAGGAAACATTAAAAAAGAAACATTGTGGGGCTGTATACAAGGGCAAAATCTAATAAATAAAATAAGGGAGGAGGGTCATTTGAGGTGGGGATGGTGATTCCAATAAGACCAAAATATTGCACATGAGCCAAAAATATTGTACGGAACATGGAAAGACTGAGATATTGCACATAGGTGATCAATAGCAGCATCAGAGTGGGTGTGTTGGAGGAGTCTGTTCACACTCTTAGTTTGCATTTCACGTCCTTCGAGTAGTCAGTAGGTCTAAAATAATATTATATAAGAAGGAGTACATTACAATGCTGCTCCTTCCGTTATGATTCAGCTGCAAATCCTTGCATTATATTATTTCTAATCTATATATCTAACATCTATATCTTTTCTATATTCTTGCCCCAGGACACAACGACCGAGACAGTCTGAGCCGGGGCTCGAACCGGCAACCTTCCGATTACAAGATGAGCTGCCAATTCTTGAGCCATGATCGCTCCACTATAACTTTAATCTGGAATTACACCTTTTCAAAGTAATGAATAAACTTGAATAAACTACCATGAGTGTTGACATTTCCCATCATCCATCAGTGTGAGAAAGAAAACGCAGGATTTTGCAGTTGAACAACAAGAACTTTATTGAACTTTATCTGAACATTGTTGTATATGAACATATGTGTGCAGGTGCATGCATGCTTGTGTGTGTGTAGCTATGTTTGTGTGTCTTTATTGGCAGTCATTTTCCTTTCCCATCAGCAACACCGTCTGCCTGCAAAGATAAATGAAGAGAGGAGATTCTTAGTATTTGTTGCAGTAACTTTCATCTGATATTTCATTTCTTCATAGCCGTGTTTCTGTATAACTTACATTGGTGGGCACATCATAATTGCTGGACTGAGGCTCTTTAACAGCTGCATCAATCTTAACCTCCTAGGTCCTGGCGTCCAAATATGTGGACATCACATTTTGGGTTATTTAGACCAAAATACTCAATTTTGCTCTACAAGGGCCTGATATCCACTTACGAGGACATTATACTGCTACTGTTCTATCAAAATTTTAAATGGATATCCTCATATGTGGCTCTCATTTTTCTTAGAAACAAAAATCTGGCAAGTCTTTGTTTTTACATTCATCAGGTCCCAATCAGCCCAAATATCAAAGAGAAAATAAAAATGCATGCCATGGAAGAGTTCAGGTCATAGGAGGTTAAGAAAGAAAGTAACAATTGCAGGAACATAGCATAGTTTTTTATAATTTATAATTTATACTTATACTTAGAGTGTGGCTAATTTCCTATCTGGCTATTGAACATCTAAAGGTATGTAACAATTTAATAAAAAAAATCTGATGGTACTGATGTCAGTGAAAGACCAAGGGGATAGGCATCTCCATCTGATCAATGCGATGTGGAGACAAGGTAGGTGATTAACACTAACAGTTAAAGAAAAGACTTTTCAACTGTTAATGACTTTTTGTGTTACTACAGGAACTTACAGTGGCTGGCACATCATTGCTCTGAGACTGAGACTCCTGAAGAACTGGAGTCTTACTAATTCCATCTTGCTCCAGTAACTCCAGTGCATTGTTTACTGTATCCAATATTTCAAAACGCCATCTTCCTCTCACATGCAAGACATACACTGGGACCCTGGGATCCGAAGTATTCTCCTCTTTTTCCATTGTCTTGCTCTTGTGAAGAAGCCACCTGGTTTAGGGCATGTGGTGCTCTGTTGTAAAACATTACATGCAAAAATGAACAGTCAGATTAAATGTGGTTCATGTAATGTAGTTCTGTATTGAAAGATCAAGGGATTGGGATGAAAAAATGAAAGCATCAATCATTTGTATTGTATAACTGGAAGATTTAGGGAATATGATGAATAAAATGAAAGAGTTATTCATTTGGATTGATGGAATTCTGATTGAACCAGCATTCAAATAAACCCCTCTTCTCCATCTTCTCCAACTTCTGCTAAAAGGTAACAACAAGGACTCCTAATTCAAGCCTGTTTCCACCGCCACTCCTCCAAAGTTGGCTGTTGTGCTCAATGATTGTTCAGGCATTTAGACAAATGAATTCTGCTGTCTTTTATAGGATGATGGATCTTGGAAAATAGGAATAGCCATTAGGAATTTTATGTGTAACTAATACAATAAGATTTGCACAGCTACCATTAGGAATCTTTTAATTTGAAATTATACCTTGTAAATGAAATCAATAAACTTTGATTCTGTGCTATTAAATAAAGTGCTGTACAAATGTCCACATAAACAAAGGTGTTATCTATTACTATTATTATTATTAGCAGTAATAATAAAATATAATATTAATCAGGATCAGAGAATTTTACTACTGACTGAACCACCTATAAAAATGAATCCAATTGAGCCCCGTGTTGAAATTATTTTTAAAAACACATAAAATATAATCAAATACATAAAATATAAACAAATACATTAAATTAAGTTCAGATGTTTGGTGCACATAGAGTGGCATGTTTCTTAGTCATACCGGGTACATAAGCACAATGTTCAAAGCATTAGTCATTTATATTATAATACTGGAGTGTCTAGGGACAAAGATGAAAATTATGGAAGTTTAGCTATTTTTATTACATAATTGGGAGGACGAGGGATTGGGGTGATAAAAAATGAAAAAATAGGGATTTGTATAGACTTACCTTAAAACAAATCGTTGCCAGTTTGCTGTACTCTCATCACACTCTGACATCATTGCTCCTCCCACCCTAGTTAATGACGAGACAGGTCTTTCAGCCAATCAGACGATCTAGTTTGCAATCATTGTCTAGGGTAACAGTTCTTGGAATGTATTATTAAATTAAATAATAACAACAGAATCCAGTCTTTAAGGCTGGACCCAAACTATGCTGCAGGTCCCAAAGTCAAACGATTACTGTGGAATCACAAAAATTGTCTAAATTCTTTAATCTTTAATAAAATGATCAGCGTTGCTGCTCTACCAGGTGTAATAATTACGTTTAACATCCAGGCATCCATCTTTTTTTCCACTCGATAAAAGTTAACATGACAGTTCCCGGTGGTAAGGAACAAATGCAATCGCATGGCAGGATGCTGTAAATGGACCAAACTTCAGTCAGGAGAACAACTGAGAAAATCCATCCACAATATGAGGTTAGTCATTAATTAAGAACTTAATTTATCTCAAGGAAAATTCGTTTGTCAGACACATGCTCAATCATCAACCACTTAGATGTCTTTTTCTGTCTTCCATGATTGCTGTTAGGGGTGGATTTTGATTATCGATTTATCGATTAAAATAGATTCTAGCTTAGATAATGTTGTATTGATTTATTAAAATCCTGAATCGATTTTGAATCTAATTCACAGCTAAAACAGTGACTTAGAGCAGGTACGTGGATTCTGCACACATGCACCCGACAGATCAGAATCAGTGAGATGTCGCCTTTCTCACCTGACAACACGGACGCGCTCGGGGCTGAAAGCCGACAGTTCACTGATTCTGATGTTTCAGTGGGTCAGCGCTTTATGTTTACGCCCTTTTTGCGATAGATTCTGAAGCTGCAGGTTGTATCTCTCTAAACAATATTGACTGAACCAGCAGCAAAAGAAGATCCAAAATAAGCTTCACATTTCCCTTCACATAAACATCATCATAAATTTCATCTTACTTTTGCTGCTTTGCTTTCACCACAATAAAAATCACACTTCATGCAGAGCTATCTCTCTCTCTCTCTCTGTGTGTACTTCAAAAACAGTTTCTTGTCTAGAAATCTCAGTTTTCTGCATTATTTACTTGCTTATTACGCACAAGTCTACCATTGTTTACAACGCTGTCAGACGCTGGTTTTTTTTCGCTTTTACTTACTTCCGAAAAGAGAGCCTAATTTTTGCTGTTCAATCAGCTACTGAACAAATGTAAACTTTTTAAAAATTGTGCAAAATTGCATAATGCTTGGTTTTGTCTCTAATAACACCTCAGTAACTTTGCTCTATTTCACTTCAGCAGCATCATGTTTATATGTTGATTAATTGTTTTCTTTCGTTTTTGATCTACTGCAGAATATTTTTAAGGTCATCTGCTATAAAATCCCAGGCCAGGAAAATGATTGTGATCAGAATTTTTATATTTCTGACTGTCTGAGGCAAAAAATTTAACTGAATCGAATCAATCGATTTGGGACATTGTGAATCGGAATCGAATTGATTCTAGAAATCCGTGATGATACCCAGCCCTAGTTTTTGTCCCACTTATCAGCTTTATCCCCTAGTCAAGTCCATGTCTGTTATGTTTCCTTTTTTACTTTGAAAGTCTGTGTCCTATGTCAATGTATCAAGTTTTGCTTCCCCGTTTATTAGGATCAGCTATGCCTCCCTCCCGTTTGCCATCCCTCGGACTGCACATTCTCCACAACATTCGCCTTCACCCCCTTCACTGCTCACCTGCTCTGCTTGGTGGAGGATGTGCAGCCCGGCCCGGCCTGAAGCTCTGTTAGCTGCCTGGCCAGCAGTTTGGTCATCAACTCTGCCACCAGCTCCATTTTCACCTCAACAATTACTTCAGTCATTAGCTCAGTCTCCTGTTCAGTCACCCTCAGTTCAGTCACGCTCAGCTCAGTCGCCCTTAGTTCAGTCTCCTGTATTGCCGCTATCCAAATTTCCTGTATTGCCACTATCCAAGTCTCCTGTGTTGCCGCTAGCTCAGCCATTAGCAGGGCCTGCACCTCAGCCATTAGTTCAACTTCCTGTTCAGTCCATCGCTCAGTCGCCCCTAGCTCAGTTATGTGCTCAGTCGCCTTTAGCTCAGCCATCAGTCCACTCATTGGTTCAGCCATCATCTTCAACTACTCATCTTAAGCAGGGAACACACTTCATAGAAACATTTAATGGTTCTCAAAAGCTGGCCATGTGAGAGACAGTAACTCCCTCCAGGGCCTCCCAGAGGCTGAGTGCCAGCCACCAGCCGACTCAAGACCCCTGGAGGTTAAGACACCAGCGCCAACTACTTCACCTTCCGCCTCCGTCCTCTGCTGGGTTTGTTGGTGAACATTTTCAGCTTCCTGAGGACTGCATCCCGCTGTCGCTACCTGAGCCAAACCAATTTGCTGCTCAACTCCAGCCAGTGTAAGGAATACCAGAGGTCTCTGAGCCTACTGGTTCTGTTTTGTGCTTGCCAGAGGTCCCTGCACCAGCTGGTTCTGCTCTGTATCTGCCAGAGGTCCCTGCATCAGCTGGTTTTGCTCTGTATCTGTCAGAGGTCCCTGCAACTGCTGGTTCCTCTCTTTGTCTGCCTGAGGTCCCTGTACTTACTGGGTCTGTGTCTGTCTCCGCTGGAGGGTCGGAGGGTCCCATCCAGTCATCTGCCTCCACTGGAGAGTCCGAGGGATCACCTCAGCTGTCTTCTGCATCCGCTGGAAGGTCCCAGGAACCTTCTGTACAGCCGGCCTCCGGACCAGCTTTTCACACAGTGGGCCTCCTGAGCTGAACCTTTTTGGACTATTGTGCTCATGGCCTACGGGTCAACCCTTGAACCATCAGTGAACTGTTCTGTGAGCTCCTGCGTTTCTCGTGGACTTTCTGTTTTCACCTTTTGGGTCCTCAGTTATTCCTCTACACAGCTCACTCCGCTAGCCGTGAGAAGTTGTTGAAATACAGCAGGAGCAAAATAATCACATAGAGTGCAATGATCACAAAAAACAGCAATGAGGATTATCTACATGAACAATTTGTCCAAACATCCACGTCTGCACCTGAAAGTTATCAGTTTCTACGAATAAAATGTAAACATGATTGGATTTATTATAATGTATAAAATATCAGTGTATTATGAAGAGAAACTGCTCTTACCTACAATGTTCTTATACAGGATGTTCAGCTTGTTGGCTCTGGAGTTGACCAAAGGGTGCTTCATTGTGAGCTTTCTAGGGAGCTTGGAAGGAAAAATGCCTGGATTTCCTTATGTTGCTTGCCGATGTTTCACCTCTCTACCAAGAAGCTTCTTCAGTTCTAAGGTCAAACGTATTGCTTATTGCACTGTAGAGGCTGGTGAGAGACAGTATTTCGTTTCAGGCTGGGTAACTATGGAGTGCCAGGACTGCCATAATGAATTAATTAAATACACCATTAAATAATTAATTAAATGTGTCAATAATTAATTAGAATTGGAATTAATTAATTAAATAAATAGTTATGACACATGTAATTAATTAATTATTGACACATTTAATTAATTCTTTATTTATTTCACATTTTAATTAATTATTGACACATTTAATTAATTGTTGACACATTTAATTAATTATTTAATGTGTTGAAATCTCCCAATTCTTTGAATCTTTGGGCTGAAGGAAGGACAATACTCGGTGTATCAATGCTCAATCAACAATCATTTATTTCCATACAATTCAACAGTCAGAGCATTACAACGTCCGGACGGGAGAGATGCTACCAGAGGGTCAGGCACATGTCTCAAAATGGTGACGGGTTGCTCAGCTTTTTATAGTCTCTAGTGGCCCCCAGCTAGTCGTAAAAGCCAAAACATCACATTTTTTCTCTGTTACAGCGCCTAAGTTATGACCTCGGCAGTTGTTTCTCTGCTTGCTGTAAGGTGGGGGTGTGGAATGTGGTCTGTCTATCTCCCCTGTCTTTAGACACAGAGTCTCCTGCTTACAACCTTCTCTTCATGATTCAACAATTAAGCATGTCAAGAAAACAGTGTAACACATTCCCAGCAGATCAAGGATACAGAGTGATGCACATTTATCTAATGAACTAATATGTGAATATGTTCTGTTAACTCAAAAGTATAATGAGAACTACACTACATACAGCTCACACACTCTATATTAAAGGGTATAATGTGATCTACAGCAGTATTCTAATTCAACTACTTTGATTACATATATAAGGTAACATATAATAACAGAATAATTTAATAATTCCCCCTTTTGATCTCTGAAAGAGATCACTTACAACATGCACTCCAGGGTTGCAAGGTCCAAGTTTTCTTGATCCTGAGGCCCTCTGTCCCCCTTTAACGGGTGGACCATATGTGGGATGACCTCTGTGTTCACGCAGTTCAGATGCAAGCAAAGTTAGATTTACAACCACAACAGCAGTTACAGATGACTCTCCCATCACTCCCCAATTCTCCCACAGCTTTATTTTGGTGCTCCAGTTTTCCACTCCCATTTTAATGCCCCCTTATACCTTTCAAATGTACTTAGACTAGAACCTCTGTCTAAGGAGCTTTTAACCTTTATTTTTATTGCTGCAGCTACCAGTGTCTTCCAGTTGGGTGATTCTCAGCTTCTTTCTTCGACCTCCGGGGTTAGACCACCCTTTAGTCATTGCACAGTTCTGGGGATTATTCTGCCCCGATTTCAAACAAAGATCTGTGTATTTTGGGGTCACCGGCGTGTCCCCCTTTTTGCCAAGAGCCTCTTGAACCTCGTTGGTCTGGTGTTCCTGGTTTTCGCCAACCCCTTCATGGTTATTGCTGTGTTTGTGGGATCCATCTTCTCCAGGAGCCCAAACGTCATGACACTTGACCCCAGTTGCTGTCTCGGCAGTCCCTACATCTGTCCCTGCTGTGAAGGGTCCTCACATCTCCGGGTCCCCGTCTGGTGTCTGTTCCTTTCTCTGCAAGAGACAGAAAACCAAAACACCTCTCTCCCTAGCCTTGATAATCTAATATTGTTATCCATTGTTCTTCTAATGATTCAAATTTGGTTTAAAATATTATGTTCAGAACCTATTCTAATCATAATCTATGTGTGTGTAAAAGAAATCAAAAATTAATGAACCATTTCTAAGTCTACCACATTATAAGCTTAAGTTTTACCATAGCTAAATTATTAAACACACAAATAAAGTCATAAAATTTTCATAACACCATTGTTTGATGTTCGGACTCAACTCCCCCTTTTTGACACACTCCCATGTGTCAATTCATTGGAGCTAGACACTTAAAAGAGAAGGTTAGTGACATCATATCTGGTAACTGGTCCATCCAGAGCTGTAACATTTTGAAATGTACATACAACAAGCCAAACCACACCTTGGTCACACCAACCCTTTTCTGCCCCGAAGATGTCCAATGCCATCCTAGTCTGGACTGTCAAAAGTGGCTTTAACGCTGACTATCCTGACAATCCATTTTATAACGTTTCCTGGTCAGATTTGCCAATCTCTGCACCAGGGTTTTAAACTTTTCGCCATTTCCATTAGTTGTTATTTTTATTTAGTTTCGACTCCAGATTTTCAATTTTTACCAGTTGTAATTAGTTTTTACCAATTCTTTGCTAGTTTAGTGTAGTTTTTATTTTCTGAAAATCCTTAGTTTCAATTTAGTTTTATTTGTGTTTTGCAAAAATTAAGTGTAACAAAATCCCAGTTCCATCATATCAGTCATGCTCTTCTGGTTATCCTTGGGTGTTGAGACTAATAACTATTAACTCTTGCCGCACCGTGTGGTCCTAATTTTGGTTGGAGTGAATCGATAACCTTTTGAAGGCGATTGTTTCACACCTTTATTTAGATGTCCCAGTCCTGTTGTCTCGGGATACATCACGCTGCCTTATCTGGGGTTAGCTGTTTTCTGGGGATGCGGGTTGAGTGGGTGAGCTCTTCAAGGAGGGGGAGTGTGCTCCCCCTGATGACCCAGTATTTCATTTTTGCACACTGTAGTACACATTTTAGTTTTTGCTTGTAGCTCGCATACTCTACTTGCCACTCCTCTAATTCCTGATGTTTCTTAGAGAGGGCAACAGTACCTTTAAAATTATATCACATGTGTGGGGGTGTGGCCTTGCCAATTGTTTTGCCCACCTTTTCAAAATGGCTGGCGTGCCCACAAGCACATTTCATGGAAAAAGAAAGGTAAGCTTGATATTTACATTTAAAATGTTTTGTTAAACTCAGATTTTTATTTTATTCTTTTTGCAAGTACCCCTCCTCGGTGGCGAGAAACTGTTGGTGTGGTCAAGTGGGTACTCTAGAAACAAACGCTCAGGACAGAACAGTTATCAGTCATGTACTTCCTACAAATTTTGCATATGTTTTATTTCATATTGATCCTCTGAGTGTAATAGTACATTTTAATTTGAGTTTATCCAAACTAAACACAATATTTTCTTTATTTACTTTGCTCTTGTTCTTTTTCAGTACCACATCCTATCAAATGTCCCTGTCGATTATATTCTACATTTAATAACTTACTATTTCAAGTGAGAACCTAAATCACGTGGACCAATGTTTATTATTGCATATATCTCTATTCTGAATGTGGCAAGTCATTCATAGGTATTGTTCAATTTTGGCGATTTTCCTCTATAAAATTTAATTGACTTTTTTACAGTGGCCTGCTGTGGTTAATAGTAACATATTCCAGTCATGAGTGATATCAATAGTTATCTCCACTGTAGCATTTGGCATTCCCAATAATATAACATGATACCTTAATCAAAACACAGCTAATATAGCACAGTTTTCTTAATGCAAACATCAGTAACTCAAAATCAGCAACCACAGTGTTAAGTCTGCAGTTCATACTTCTGTGAAGCTAGAGTCTCCTCCTCCAGTCTCTCTTATCCTCCTGCTCCTGAAAAAACAAAACAAAACAAAGCGAAGCATCCACCCTTCTCTTGTCGGCTGGGTGAATTGTTTATTGGCATTTACTAATCCTAAAGTGGGTGCAGTCATTGTCTCAGTATCAAGTCAGTCAAAACTTTTAGTCGTCAGTCCATCACAGTCCATTCACATGCATACCTCCATACACATTCATACCAGATGTTGCTGATAATGGAGTCTCACGCGCAACCTATTCGAGCCTCCATCACCAGCAAGATGACGTCATCATTTTAAAGGAAAACAATTCCTTGTTGTTTTTTTGGGCCGGATTGACTCGGTGCAATCCTTTTAGACTCAGAACTTCTCAGTGTTCCCTATAAGTGAATTTCTCTCAAGCCAATTACAATCATGGAGAAGCACACTTTGCAACTGTTTTTGTAAGAATATTTCATAGCGCTTTAAATTTCAATCTTTCAGGCCTTGTTTAAAGAGCTGATTGTTAAATCATGAACTCACAAAATATCAACATATCACCACCGGTGGATCACACCTCTCAGATGTTTTTTCTCCAGTGCACTGTAACAAAAACGAAAACAGACATAACCAACAAAATACTACTAAAATAACACAAACTAGGGCCCGTTGCAGACAAGCATAAAACTATCCCTCTCTCGCTTACGAGAAAGAACACAAGCCAAAGCTCACTGATAAAATCAAGCTAGCGCTAAACAAAACCAAACAATCAACCAGAAATTCACAGGAACATTTTGCTTCCTGCCGGGACAATATTGTGTGGGAATGAGAACCTCAGGTGCCGTAACACCTTTTGTTCCTCCTTGAATTAAAACTCAATCACAGAAAATGCCGTACTCCAACCTAACCTTACACTATTAATTCATCAATTTCACTCTGTGCCACTGTTCCTCATCAGGGCTGTGTGAAGCACAGCAAAGAATTCAGTCAAGGCCTTGAGCCATAAACAGACATCACGCACAGACATTGTTTTCATAACCAAACTTTTTTAGACCTTATTCCTAAAATCTACATAAATGCCCTCTGGGTGACATATAACACATTCTAAGTAATCAATGGAAATCAATGGCTCCTCATAAAAATTATGCATTGGGATGTTTGTGTGCAGCATTTTGCATATCAGCATAAGCAAAGCATTCTTCATTGCATCAGCGTGTATGTGTGTGTGCGTGTGGATCACTCTTCATTGCACAAGCGTGTGCATGTGTATGTGTGCATCACTTCTCAGTGAATCAGCATTCCAATGTGTGTGTGTGTGTGTGTATGTGTGTGTGTCATTTCTCACTCAACGAGTGCACGTGTTTATGTGTGTATTTCACTTCATTCTAAATCTGTGTGTTTGGAGACGTGTGTGTGTGTGTGTGTGTGTGTGTGTGTGTGTTTGTTCATCACTTTCCTGTTCTGGTGTTCTGGGTAAACCACTGCCTGAAGCATGCCCTGGGGTCCTGCCCCCCCTCCTTTTCAGTTTGTTTGCGACCATTGCTGCTGCTGCTCAAAATTCAGTCCGTCCTGGTTCTGACCCCAATTGGGGCAGTCCTTTCTCCAGTGTCGATGTTCACCGCAGGTGAAACCTGCATCTTCTTCTGTGTTTTTGTCCATTCTGAGGTGCCTTCTGTCCTCAGTTACTCCTCTTGTCTCGGTCACGCCCTTTTTCGCCACCCGATCATCCGTGTTGGTCCATCACTGTCCTGCACAGTGTGAATGCAAAGTTATCAAGGTCAGCATTCTTTTGCTCGGCCTTACTTTTCATTCGGGCTTGGCGGGCGTCTCGTCACAGCTCTGTCAGCTGACGCAGTCTGGGAATTTTCCCCCGTGTAGTGAAACGGGCCTTAGGTTTAGTGCTCTCCGTCTCGGCTGCATGAGATCACATTCCTGCAGGTCTGTTGACATTCTCAGGTCGTTGTTGTGGGTCCAGCTGTTGCAGCATTTGGTCAGTGTCACGTATGGGGGAGAGCAGGAGTCCAGTCAGCCTCGGCTTTCAGGGCCGGCAAAGCAGCCTGTAATTAAATATGTATAGAAAAAACAAAAACAAAACAAAACAAAAACAAACAAAAAACAAAAAACAAAAACAAACGAACAGGAAAATGTTGTTGTGTTGGCTGTGTTATTCAGAGGGGAGACAATGGGGCCAGGCCCTGTGTCAGCCTTCTCTCCCCTTTTTTTTGTTTTTTGTCTCCCGATATAATCAACTCCTAACCCACCAAGTTGACAGGACAACACCGGTATATGTTAAAATTCTTAAGATCATATTTAAAAGCCCAAAAAAGGAACTTTCTTTCATTCAGTAATCACTTTTATTAATCAATCAACAGAAAACATGTCACAATTTGAATCTTTTAACCACTAAATTTGTTGTGTCTTGCCTGGTTGGTTAGACCAGTGTTCCTTTTTTTTTTTTTTTAGTTAAATTGTTGTCCTGCAACCCAGAGGGTTTCTTTGTCAGTAATGTATAGACTTCATCATTTAAGTATGTTAATTTTTCTTTAACCTTGCTGGAAAATCTTCACGTGTTCATGAATGTAAGCTGTTTCTTCATTGCGTGTATGTGCATTTGTATAAAAGCAGGTTAATTTTATCTTTTCTCAAACTAGGCGTTACCTTAAAAGGAGCCTTTCTCTGAGATTTCTCTGCTTGTGTGTGTTTTTGTTTCACCTTTTTGTTGTGATGCTCCGGACGCCTTCCCAACCTCCACAAGTCGGTTGGCCCCAATTTTATGTGTTAAAACTTCTCTTAATTTCTCCTCTAATTCTCTCCTCGCTGCTGCCTTTTTCACAGCTGCTGATTCGTGCTGGGTGTGGTTCCCATTACCTATAATTTTGCTTCGGCCGCTGTGCTTGTGGGGGCAGTTGGTCCAGGTCCGCAGCTTCCTGTATTAACACACTAAGAGATTTATTTTAATTTCATTTTCATCACTTTTAAACCGATAAGCAGGCAACACGCCTACCTTGACAGCGTAAACTGTACGCCAGTCTCCCAACACATTCCTCTCTCTACTCCTCCATAATTCTCCACTGCACACCTCTTACTATCTCTCCTTTTTATTTTTATTACACCACAGAGTAATACACCCAATTATGCCCGTCTATCTCTATGTGGCTCCAAATTCCCTCTTTATTTTAATTTCACACTCGTCAGGGGACAGGCACACAACAATTTCAACCACTGAAACGAGGAATTCAACCTTTTTATATTTCTTTACTAATCTAGACTCAACGTTTGTTCGCAAAATGTGTCTTGTTCTAGTCCGGAATAAATGTGAACCCGTGATTACACGGCCGTTCCAGTGTTATTTCCGTAGCTATGCGGGGGCCCTCACCTCCCCAAGTCACCACCTCGGCACCCGGACGACGCCGGTCCTGGCCACGCGTCCACGGACAGGAGGGTCGCCACTCCTAGGGCAAATGTTCCACAGGTACACTAGGCATCAACCTTTGATCCTAAAATGTGTATTTGCTCTAATGTCCTCCTAATCAAACACATCAACCGTCACTGTCACTGTGTTCACGCTTCACACTCCACACAAAAAACACACTCAGAGCGCGCCTCACTCACACTCTCACTCAGTGCGCGCTTTACCCACAAGACAGCACCCAGAGCGCGCCTCGCAGCTCCACACACACTCTCTCACCCAGAGCGCGCTTTCACACTCACACACCACACTTTTCCTCAGCGGGAATTTTACACAGAAACCTCTGAGCTCAACTATTAGATCAGAATAAATTCTAATGTATTATTGCTACAGAAGCCAGTATTAGACAAAATTAAATGTGGAAGGTAAAGTGGCTGCAACTAGTCCAACGTAGTATGTTATTAGTATCTCGGTAGAAGCAGATTACTGCAACTAGTCCAACGTAGTATGTTATTAGTATCTCGGTAGAAGCAGTTTACTGCAACTAGACCAACGTAGTATGTTATTAGTATCTCGGTAGAAGCAGTTTACTGCAACTAGACCAACGTAGTATGTTATTAGTATCTCGGTAGAAGCAGTTTATTTAACACACTGGAATTCAGCCTCAACTTATGTTGTTAGTATCTTGCGCCAAAAACCAGACACCGACAAATTTACTGTGAAAATACATGTGACTCAGCGAACAGATTAATTTGGAAAGCCCAATATGCACATTTGGTATTTATAATACAACAGGCTGTGCTTACCTTTTTATTTTGGACCGGTCCTCTGTTCACTTTGCCCCACGATCTCACCAAAGGCCAAATCTACACCTCCTCAGCACACCAAAGATCCGGGTCACACGGCACCAAGTTGTTGAAATCTCCCAATTCTTTGAATCTTTGGGCTGAAGGAAGGACAATACTCGGTGTATCAATGCTCAATCAACAATCATTTATTTCCATACAATTCAACAGTCAGAGCATTACAACGTCCGGACGGGAGAGATGCTACCAGAGGGTCAGGCACATGTCTCAAAATGGTGACGGGTTGCTCAGCTTTTTATAGTCTCTAGTGGCCCCCAGCTAGTCGTAAAAGCCAAAACATCACATTTTTTCTCTGTTACAGCGCCTAAGTTATGACCTCGGCAGTTGTTTCTCTGCTTGCTGTAAGGTGGGGGTGTGGAATGTGGTCTGTCTATCTCCCCTGTCTTTAGACACAGAGTCTCCTGCTTACAACCTTCTCTTCATGATTCAACAATTAAGCATGTCAAGAAAACAGTGTAACACATTCCCAGCAGATCAAGGATACAGAGTGATGCACATTTATCTAATGAACTAATATGTGAATATGTTCTGTTAACTCAAAAGTATAATGAGAACTACACTACATACAGCTCACACACTCTATATTAAAGGGTATAATGTGATCTACAGCAGTATTCTAATTCAACTACTTTGATTACATATATAAGGTAACATATAATAACAGAATAATTTAATAAATGATACATTTATTTATTTCATTTTGGCAGTCCTGGCGCCTGGCTCTCATCATGAAATAATTTTATCTGTCAGCCTCACCCATCAAACTCAGGGGGCGGGGTTAACGCTGATCGAGTCAAAACCATTGCTTTGGCCTGGTGGCCATTGTTTCTAGCACACAACAACCGGCATGTGGAAGCTAACAGAACTGAACTTTGAAAAACCCTGTTCGTGTGTCACCAAATACCGTTTTAATATTTTTTTAGCCGAGAATGTAGTGGTTTAATCTTCATGTGTCTGGTCGGTTTGTCATGATACAGCCTCTTTGCAAAAGTGCTTCGATGATTTCGGAGATGTCTGCCCAGTCTCACGGCAAAGCATGGGATAGACCCGCTCGCCTCGCAAGCAATCCCACCGACAAAGCGCAGGCCCCGGTACACAGCTGTAATAACCCCCGCTGACTTCTTTTACTGAGGTTATATTTATCGGTGTTTTATTTCCTGATGTTCTTATGTGTCCTACGTGTTTCAGTCGCCAATTCTGAATTATAACTAACATTAAAAACATGTTTAAGGAGGAGAGAGAGCAAATAAATCTGTTTAACATCTGATCTTTGGGTTTTTGTTCAGCAATCAGCGTGACCTGTGTATAAACGCATAAAAGAGATAACGTTGGTGTTTCCGTCATGTAGTAACTGCTGGCTTTAACTGTACAAAGGTTGTTCGATACTATGAAACACATACAGACTTCATGATGTTCGGCTAATATTTTTATTGTGAATATTAATCATGAGGGTAAACGGCCCTGTACACCACGGAGCGAGGTCAGCATATCCACGATATCCTCAGCTCCATGAGTTAACACAAAGTTTCTCAGCTGACTATCTAACTTCCAACTATTCCAGAGACGTGAAAATATACAACATAAAGAAAAGTGTAAGAGACTCAGCAGCAGATTAGAATAACAGTTATACATTTAATAAATCACCAAATGAATCCAAGAAACGAGCAAACCTGTTCGGACAGTTTGAGTTTGTGTTCCCTCAGCTGCAGACTCGCTGCTGTTTAAATGTTTGAAAAGGAAGATTAGATATAAAGCAAACGTCAAACATAGACTCAGTCTGCCTTCACATTTGATATGAGGCCAGCACGTATAGTGGCTGTGTCCTGTTTTAAGATCATACATGTAAAATTGTTGTCTGACCTGCGTCGATCCAGCCGCTCAGAGTCCGTGGTTACCATGGTTACTGCATAAGCAGCTATAATGTTAACAGCTGGCACTGAGGAAACCTACCGGCAGCATGGGTGTTTATGTTTTTCATTGCAAAAGAACTGTCTGAATGGTTAACTGAAGTTAACTTGGATAAATTATAGTTAAGGAGTATCACAGATAACCCCTACGTGAGCTGTGTGACTGTTCACCACTACACTGAAATCAGTAGGCTATTACTGAAATACACGTGCTATATCATAAACTATAATATAAATAGGGAGGTCCTATTAACATGTTTAGTTTTAAAGGACACCTTCCTGCCTTTAGTCTCATTCATGAGCAGTATTAGTTTTCTTCTAACATCCAGAAGTCTGCACGATGTGTTTCATAGTTTGTAATAAGCCTTTGACAGGTAAACATAACATGACCGAAAAAGCAAAAAAAAAAAAGAGAGAGAGAGAGTGTTGACATAAGAAGAGAAAATGCTCTCAATTATGGAGACAGGCAAATGGTTCATTTATGTTTGATGTGTGTTTATTCCTCCCTAAATATCGTCGGTGAAGTTTGCCATGCACGTCAGATTTTCCTGCGCATTTTTATACCTCTGCCAACAGAGAGAGAAAAAAATCACATTCTAACAGACAGCTGGTGCTTAGAATACAGTTGAATAACTATTAAAAAACAGATGATATAATATTTCTGTCCAGGTTGCAGACTTCATGATGAACATGCTGTTGCAAACCCTGCTCCTCTCGGTGGAAATGCGCCTTCTCTTTCCTCTTTGTATAAAAACATTTTAAAAGTCAGTTTAATCTCAAAATTCACTGTTAAATCCAAAACACACCAGATAAAGAAAAGCGAATAGTTCAGTCTAACACATCTGCCAGTGAACCATTAAACGTCTTTGAAACTATGCAGTTATGAAACGTAACTTTAACCTCAGCCAAACCGATTTGCTCAGTTGTAAATAAAACAGCGAAGTAAACGTGACCCGACAGACAGAACCTGAGTGAATGAAGTCCAGCATTTAACCACTGAGAGCTAAAACTCAGCTGAGGTTCAAAGCTGTGTGCCGGTGATTGGACATCAGCCGCTGATGAAGTGCTCTGTAAGGAAACAAGCTCCAGCAGCTCTGCGCTCGGGGAAAACACTATATTTCCTTATCTTGTGCAGAAAAATGCGCTGACATTGCGTTATATCGAGCACCGGCTGCCCAGTTAAACTGTGACTATCACCAGGTAACGTAGGCATGTTTCTTGAATTAGCAGCAGGTGTTAAACAGCTGACAGATGAGGAGGAGAATGCATGCAGGTAAACTGAGGGTCTGTTGAGCTGATCGCTGGTTTCGTGAGAAAAATGTCAGCTCGTTCGTTCTTTATGTTACATAAGCACAGAGACACAAGACCAGGCGGAAAGAGACGATCGTTCGGTGAAAATGAGAATCTGCGAATGCAACATGTGGAACACGGAGAGTGGAATATGTAAACAAACCGGTTAACGTAACCCCCTGGATGCACTCTGCATGCTGACTGTTAGCAGAGCTAGTGAAATCTCTGAAAACATCTGAGCACTTTTGCAAACATGTTCTATGTTGACAACCTGACCAGACGTACATCGCGACATTCGCGGCTTAAACACTGTTAAAAGTGTAGCTGGTGACAGAAAAACGGGGTATTTTAAAACTACACCACCACCATTGCTGCCTGTGATTTGATCTGCATTCTGGGATACCTGGCTGCCCCAAGTCTACACAAGCAATCGATTATCTAGGATCGACCTGTTTTGACTTACTTTGCACAGCAACCAATCAAATGTTAGAGAAGCTGCATGGGCAGCGTTAACCCCGCCCCCTGAGTTTGATGGGTGAGGCTGACAGATAAAATTATTTCATGATGAGAGCCAGGCACCAGGACTGCCAAAATGAAATAAAAAAATATATAATTAAATAATTAATTAAATGTGTCAATAATTAATTAAAATGTGAAATACATAAATAATTAATTAAACGTGTCAATAAGTAATTAATTAAATGTGTCATAATTAATTAATTAAATGTGTCACAACTATTTATTTATTTAATTAATTCCAATTTTAATTAATTATCCATCCATCCATCCATCCATCGTCATCCGCTTTGTCCGGGGCCGGGTCGCGGGGGCAGCAGCCTAAGCAAAGAGGCCCAGACCTCCCTCTCCCCAGCCACCTCCTCCAGCTTGTCCGGGGGAATACCAAGGCGTTCCCAGGCCAGCCGAGAGATATAATCTCTCCAGCGTGTCCTGGGTCTGCCCCGGGGCCTCCTCCCGGTGGGACATGCCTGGAACACCTCACCCAGGAGGCGCCCAGGGGGCATCCTTGTCAGATGCCCGAACCACCTCAGCTGGCTCCTTTCGATGTGGAGCAGCAGCTGCTCTACTCTGAGCCCCTCCCGGATGGCCGAACTTCTCACCCTATCTCTAAGGGAGAGGCCAGCCACCCTTCGGAGGAAGCTCATTTCTGCCGCTTGTATCCGCGATCTCGTTCTTTCGGTCACTACCCACAGCTCGTGGCCATAGGTGAGGGTAGGGACGTAGATCGACCGGTAAATTGAGAGCTTCGCTTTTACACTCAGCTCCCTCTTCACCACGACGGACCGGTGCAACGTCCGCATTACTGCAGCTGCAGCCCCAATCCGTCTGTCGATCTCCGGTTCCCTTCTCCCATCACTCGCGAACAAGACCCCGAGATACTTGAACTCCTCCACTTGGGGCAGGAACTCATCCCCGACCCGGAGTGGGCACTCCACCCTTTTCCGGCTGAGAACCATGGCCTCGGATTTGGAGGTGCTGATCCTCATTCCCGCTGCTTCACACTCGGCTGCGAACCGTTCCAGTGCGAGCTGGAGGCCTTCACCCGATGAAGCCAACAGAACCACATCATCTGCAAAAATCAGAGATGAGATTCTGAGGCCACCAAAGCGAAAGCCCTCCGCCACTTGGCTGCGCCTAGAAATCCTGTCCATAAAAATTATGAACAGAACCGGAGACAAAGGGCAGCCCTGGCGAAGCCCATCACCCACCGGGAACGAGTCCGACTTATTGCCGGCAATGCGAACCAAGCTCTTGCAACGGTTGTATAGGGATCGAATGGCCCGTAGCAATGGGCCAGACACCCCATATTCCCGCAACACCTCCCACAGGACACCCCGAGGGACACGGTCGAATGCCTTCTCCAAGTCCACAAAACACATGTAGACTGGTTGGGCAAACTCCCATGCACCCTCAAGTATCCTCGAGAGGATAAAGAGCTGGTCCAGTGTTCCGCGACCAGGACGAAAACCGCATTGTTCCTCCTGTATCCGAGGTTCGACTAACGGACGAACTCTCCTTTCCAGCACCCTGGCATAGACTTTCCCAGGGAGGCTGAGGAGTGTGATCCCCCTGTAGTTGGAACACACCCTCCGGTCCCCTTTCTTAAAGATGGGGACCACCACCCCGGTCTGCCAGTCCACAGGTACTGCCCCTGATCTCCACGCAACATTGCAGAGGCGTGTCAACCAGGACAGCCCTACAACGTCCAGAGCCTTCAGGAACTCGGGGCGGACCTCATCAACACCAGGGGCTCTGCCACCAAGGAGTTGTTTAACTGCCTCAGTGACCTCGCCCCCGGAAATTGGCGGGTCATTCCCCTCATCCCCAGACTCTGCTTCCTCCTCGGAAGACGTGTCAGTGGGATTAAGGAGGTCCTCGAAGTATTCCTTCCACCGCCTGACAATTTTCTCAGTCGACGTCAGCAGCGCTCCGCCAGCACTATACACAGTGCAGGTAGAGCACCGCTTTCCCCTCCTGAGACGTCTGACGGTTTGCCAGAATCTCTTCGAGGCAGTCCGAAAGTCTTTTTCCATGGCCTCTCCGAACTCCTCCCACACCCGAGTTTTTGCTTCAGCCACTGCCCGAGCCGCATTCCGCTTGGCCTGTCGATACCTGTCGGCTGCCTCCGGAGTCCCACAGGCTAACCAAGCCCGATAGGACTCCTTCTTCAGCCTGGTGGATCCCTTCACCTCTGGTGTCCACCATTTGGTTCGGGGATTACCACCACGGCAGGCACCCACCACCTTGCGGCCACAGCTCAATGCAGCAGCTTCGGCAATGGAGACGCTGAACATGGTCCATTCAGACTCAATGTCCCCAGTCTCCCTCGGAATGCTGTTGAAGCTCTGCCGGAGGTGTGCGTTGAAGATCTCGCGGACTGGGGCCTCTGCTAGACGTTCCCAGCACACCCTCACTACGCGTTTAGGTGCACCAGGTCTGTCCAGCGTCCTCCCCCGCCACCTGATCCAACTCACCACTAGGTGGTGATCAGTTGACAGCTCAGCCCCTCTCTTTACCCGAGTGTCCAGAACATATGGTCGCAGGTCTGCTGATACGATTACAAAATCGATCATCGACCTACGGCCTAGAGCGTCCTGGTGCCACGTGCACTTATGGACACTCTTATGTTCGAACAGGGTGTTCGTTATGGCCAAACTGTGGTTAGCACAGAAGTCCAATAACAGAGCACCGCTCGGGTTCAGATCAGGGAGGCCGTTCCTCCCAATCACGCCCCTCCAGGTCTCGCTGTCGTTACTCGCTGTCTACGATGACCTAAACTAGGATGACCTGAATTACTGAGAACCTTCACAGATTTATTTTGAACAACACTTCACATTTGCATTTCCACTAATTGGAGCACAAATAATTTTTAATATCTACAGCATCAGTTAAAACCAATAAATCTGAGAAGTCAAACGCATAAAGAATAAACAGTAAAACACACCTGCTATGATTGATGTTCTTATTCTGTTTTTTTTTTTTTTTTTGTTTGTTTTTTTTTTGGGGGGGGGGGGATCGATTTCCAAAGACACACTGCATACAGAGAAAAGTAAAAAAAAATCCCTTAATGTCTTTGAATAATTGATTAAGATTTATTTTCTATGGGTTGCATTAGGAAATGGGATGGGAAAAAAAATGAAACATTAGACATTTCTTTGCCAAAATTGGATTGAAAAAAACTGAATAATTAGTTATTTAGATAGAAGAAATTGTAATTGGGCTTACCATTAAACACATCACAATGTTGTTATTTGGAATCAGGTATAATTTGTGAGGACTTTTATTTGTGTTAATTCAGCTAATGTTATTAATAACATCTGCATAGCATGCCTGTATAAAATATGAGTTATTTGGAATTACAGCTTGGAAATGAAATCCATGACTAATGATTGTAGAACAAAGACACGTCATTTTCAAATTGAACAGAAAATTTTTTATTGATTTTATTTTTCTCCATTTGGCATTTGTTATAAACAACATATGCATATCAATATTTGTCTTTTTTTAAACAACTATTATTTTAGAAGTAAAAAAATAAAAACAATACTTAAACTTAACTAAAAAACTTGCATGATCAAAGTGAGTAAAATGTAAAGAAAAAAAAAACCCAGAGCAACTGTGTAAAATCAGTAACAAAAAAACTCACATGATCACAAAGGTCTTGAAAATTTAGTATAATTAAAAATTGCAACCAAAGAACTCTGAGATCAACAGGATCTAACATTCACATTCTCTCTCTGGACATGACCTTGTCCTTGTGTTGTCATTGTGTTTTCATTCCTTCCTCTGTTGTATCTCCTGATCTCAAATCGTTTTTTTCTTTAACTGTGGTCTCCATCTGTGGTCCCTGTTCCTTTATCTCTGTGTCCTCTGTGCTGGGTGCTTTGTCTTTATCTGTAGTCTCTGTATGTTGCCCATTTTTATCTTCAGCTATGTCAATTGTGCTCAATCCTTTGTTCTTTTCCTTATTTTTTCTTGTAATATCTCTGACTCTTTGTATGACTTTTTGTCTTTTGCTGGTATCTTTAGGTGCCTCTTTAGTCTTGTGACTTCTGAGCATCTTTGGACTTAACAGCTGTTTTGCAGTCAGGCTCTTTGGTCTTTTTCTTTCTTGCTTGTTGCCCTTTTGCCTTGTTTCTCTGCTTTCATCACACTTCGCCAAAGAGCTTTTCTTCATTAGAGACCTTTTCCTCTTTTTTGGGTGTGCCACTGGAGACTCATAGCTAGTCCCAGGGCCATCTTCTTTTACTCTAACTGTGTCTTTGTTTTCAGTTGTTCCTTCTTCCCTCAAATCGTTTTTTTCTTTAACCCTGGTCTCCATCTGTGGTCCCTGTTCCTTTATGTCTTTGTCCTCTGTGCTGAGTGCTTTGTCTTTATCTGTAGTTACTGTGTGTTGCCCATTGTCATTTGTCCTCAATCCTTTCTCTTTTTCTGTAGTCTCTCTCTGTGTTGTCATTCCTATTGAGTAACATAGAGGTTGCACAGTAAGACACAAGGGATAGGGAAGCATATCCATTATATTCAGTGTTGGGGAGTAACGGAATACATGTACCGCCGTTACGTATTTAGAATACAAAATATGAGTAACTGTATTCCGTTACAGTTACCGTTTAAAAAGGTGGTATTCAGAATACAGTTACTTTGTTGAAATAAATGGATTACACTGCGGTACTTTCCTGTTTCATTTTGTCGCGGGTCAGGACTGTTTGGGTTTTGTTTGACAGCTACGTTCTGTTGTTCCAGGCGGCAGCGTTACGGTTGCCATGGTTACAGGGCGACGCTCTCTCTCTCTCTGCGCGACTGTGTGTTTCCTGGGTGAGAGAGCGCCTTTTCGTTGTTGTTGTTGTGCTAAGCTAACAGGCAGAATGCTACAAGCATAGCTCTAAAGAATGTAGCATCATGGGCAGTGTAGTCAGTGTTGCAGGGAGAATGGACTGCCATACACGTTATGGGTCTGTGAGCGCGAGGAGGGAGAAAAAGGGGAGTGGAAAGGTACGAGTTGTCGTCGAGGAAAACGGGAGCTGGAAGCATGTAAATATAATAATAACCACTTCAGCCAAGAAGAGTGCCTGACGAGCCCAGTTGTAAGTAAGCTATTAAGACTCGACTGTACACCGTGTTTGTGTTTTCCTCCGAAAACAATAAGTTCCGTTGGAGCAGCCTTTCAACGCCTCTCTCTGTCTCTCGCAAAAAAAGTGACCCACACAACAAAGTAAAGCTATTTTTCGGCTACGAGCCGACAGGGACCCCGCCGTATTAGTCAGAGGTCCCTTTACTACGGTTCGGAGCCGCGGACCTTCAGTAATAGTAATAAATCACACAGCAATAGTACATTCACGTTGTTGTAAAAAGCATGATAATATATTAAGTAATCCAAAGTATTCAGAATACGTTACTGTCATTGAGTAACGTAACGGAATACGTTACAGAATACATTTTGGGGCATGTATTCTGTATTCTGTAACAGAATACATTTTAAAAGTAACCTTCCCAACACTGATTATATTGCTATATACTCCCCCTAATATAATCCTATATAAACATCACAAATGCTACTGTTTGTATATGTATTATATATTTGAAGAAAAATCAAAAGTCCAACAAGTGATTATAAATGAGCAGTCTGTTATAATTGAAAGCAAAAAGTTCTGTCATATATTTCTGTAAATCTGAGATTCTGAACTATATATACATACAGATTACAGCTGGTAAGTAAATATTATATAATTTCTCATTAACAGAGATATTATTGGGGTTATTAGAGTTGTCCTTATGGAGAAATGAACTACACACTTACCAAGTGCTTCAGGGATGTGTGTGGTGGCCATCTGGAGAAAATCAGTGATGTGGACAGGATCTACAAGCATTTCTAAAAGACACAGAATGTTTTTATGTTCCTGCAGCTCCAGTCATGCTCATTCATGCTGCACGCAATGATGTAAATATAAAACAGGTTGTATTTCAGACCTAATACAGATTTTTATGATATATTGAATTGAAATTGCTAATTCAAGCAACCAATGATTTATGAAGAAACATCCTGAAAAACAACAGGGGTGCACAAAAACAACAGGTTGTAGTTTAGACCTAATTTTTTTCAAAAAATTATTTTGTAAGGAAGAAGAACTGGCGACCAGAGCTCACAGTATATGAAAATGAATTGGATTGCCATTTTGAACTTAAATCTTACTTTCCAATCCAGAATACTAACCCTTTCAATTTATTTATCCTACTTCCTAAACTTTCCAAGTTTACCAAGCTTAGTACTGAATATAACACATTCATGTGAAAAATTAATTCTTCGATCTTAAATATGATCAACCTATCTCTAATAATCGGCTATGTACCACAGGCCTTCAAGCTGGCTGTAGTTAAACCTTTACTCAAAAAGCCATCTCTAGACCCAGCAGTCTTATCTAATTATAGGCCAATCTCCAACCTTCCTTTCATATCAAAAATCCTTGAAAGAGTAGTTGTCAAACAGCTAACAGATCATCTGCAGAGGACTGGTTTATTTGAAGAGTTTCAGTCAGGCTTCAGAGCTCATCACAGCACAGAAACAGCTTTAGTGAAGGTTACAAATGATCTTCTTATGGCCTCTGACAGTGGACTCATCTCTGTGCTTGTCCTGCTAGACCTTAGTGCAGCATTCGATACTGTTGACCATAATATCCTATTAGAGCAATTAGAACATGCTGTAGGTATTACAGGTACTGTGCTGCAGTGGTTTGTATTATATCTATCTAATAGACTCCAATTTGTGCATGTAAATGGAGAGTCCTCTTCACACACTGAGGTTAATTATGGAGTTCCACAGGGTTCAGTGCTAGGACCAATTCTGTTTACATTATACATGCTTCCCTTAGGCAGTATCATTAGAAGACATAGCATACATTTTCACTGCTATGCTGATGGCACCCAGCTCTATCTGTCCATGAAGCCAGATGACACACACCAATTAGTTAAACTGCAGGAATGTCTTAAAGACATAAAGACCTGGATGGCCGCTAACTTTCTGCTTCTTAATTCAGATCAAACTGAGGTTATTGTACTCGGCCCTGAAAATCTTAGAAATATGGTATCTAACCAGATTCTTACTCTGGATGGCATTACCTTGGCCTCCAGTAACGCTGTGAGGAACCTTGGAGTCATTTTTGACCAGGACATGTCCTTCAACGCACATATTAAACAAATATGTAAGACTGCTTTCTTCCATTTGCGCAACATCTCTAAAATTAGAAATATCCTGTCTCAGAGTGACGCTGAAAAACTAGTTCATGCATTTATTACTTCCAGGCTGGACTACTGTAATTCATTATTATCAGGATGTCCAAAAAACTCGCTGAAAAGCCTTCAGCTAATCCAAAATGCTGCAGCAAGAGTCCTGACAGGGACTAGAATGAGAGAGCATATTTCTCCTGTTTTGGCTTCCCTTCATTGGCTTCCTGTTAAATCCAGAATTGAATTCAAAATCCTGCTCCTCACATACAAGGTCTTAAATAATCAGGCCCCATCTTATCTTAATGACCTTGTAGTACCATATCACCCTATTAGAGCGCTTCGCTCTCGCTCTGCAGGCCTACTTGTTGTTCCTAGAGTATTTAAAAGTAGAATGGGAGGCAGAGCCTTCAGTTTTCAGGCCCCTCTTCTGTGGAACCAGCTTCCAGTTTGGATTCGGGAGACAGACACTATCTCTACTTTTAAGATTAGGCTTAAAACTTTCCTTTTTGCTAAAGCATATAGTTAGGGCTGGACCAGGTGACCCTGAATCCTCCCTTAGTTATGCTGCAATAGATGTAGGGTGCCGGGGGATTCCCATGATGCATTGAGTTTTTCCTTTCCAGTCACCTTTCTCACTCACTATGTGTTAACAGACCTCTCTGCATTGAATCAGATCTGTTATTAACCTCTGTCTCTCTTCCACAGCATGTCTTTATCCTGTCTTCCTTCTCTCACCCCATCCGGTCGCAGCAGATGGCCGCCCCTCCCTGAGCCTGGTTCTGCCGGAGGTTTCTTCCTGTTAAAAGGGAGTTTTTCCTTCCCACTGTCGCCAAAGTGCTTGATCATTGGGGGTCATATGATTGTTGGGTTTTTCTCTGTATCTATGAAGCGCCTTGAGGCGACTTTTGTTGTGATTTGGCGCTATATAAATAAAATTGAATTGAATTGAATTGAAAAAAGGAAATATCAATATCCTAAATTTTGATAGTCTCATTTCCTTGACCATTTTTGTCTTTGTGTTTTTTGACAGTATAGTTCATTTTATCAGTCGGTATCTTTAATTTGATTACTATTTTGCTTATTGTTTAGATATTTTATGTTGTTTCTTTCTGCATTTGTATGTTTAGTTATGTGTTGCCACTGGTTAGTTACTGGTCACGTTTCCTGTTTTTGGTGCCAATGTTATGTTGTTTAGTTTAACATTTACCCCCTGATTAATTTTGTTTTCTACATCTGTGGTAGATTCTCTCTGCTTTATTTTTGTCCTCCTGAACTTTGTATACGAATTAGTATCCATGGTGTGCCTCTGTTTCCTTGTGGTGACATACTGTTTTCCCATGTAGAAAGTAGATAAAAAGAAAGTAAACAGAAACTAGAAAATGAAGCCTAACAGCTCTGCATTTCCTAGTTTCTGTTTACTTTCTGTTTTGTACATTGTATACAGTGGTACTTCTGAAATATCATTGTGTTTGTCCGCTATATGATATGTTGAACTGAAATTGCTAATCCAAGCAACCAATGATTAATAAAGAAAAACCATGAACGTTATCAGGGTTCCACAAACTTTTGCATGCCACTGTGTAAATACAGCACAGAAAATATATACTTGTATACAATTTATACTTTAGATTATAACATTTTGAGTCCTCCTTCCTCACTACATCACAGTAATGACATTGTGACATTTATAAATAATGTATTTGTTACACATGCTAGGTAACGACAGTGATGAATAAGTAGTAAAGTTGGATCTTACGTGATTTTTTGATCCGGATGGCTTGCCTGTGGGTGTGTAACTCCCTTCTGCTCTTCTTCATTTCCAACTGAAGTGCAAATAAAGTCCCCTTTAAAGCCTTACGGGAGGCTCTGACCTCTGGCAGTTGTGCATCAATTAGAAATTTCAAGAACGCCCTCACATTTCCAATCCGAATCCTTTTGGTTGTCACGGCATGTTTATTCAGATAAGTTGTCCATCTAAAAAAGCCCCACAAACAAACACAAATCAGTAATCACTTTAGTATTATTGAGATCACTGGACTAATATATCACAGATATTTGTAAAAATGTACTCAGTCAGTCTTTCTCTGTTGTCCATAAATGCAAACATCATTGCAGGGACTTGATTGTGAGACATGAAATATGCCCAGGCACGGACATATTGGACCCGTTGTTTGGCGTTTTCGACGTCCTTTTTACTTGTTCCACAAATGTGTTGAAACCAAGCATTCAGGACTTTCTCTGTTTAAAATAAAGTGTAGTAACAACATAGCAATTAGAAGTGTCATGACAAACTGATGAAGTACAGAAAACATACTTCTTATTCAAGTGGTTGACAATGATATTTGGAAGATATTGCTAATTAGTAGTATCTGTTTAATTAGCGGGATGTGAGTTCCAAAATAGAACAACCAGTTCTAAAAATTCACATTACACTACACAAGAAACAATATTATTGCCAAAGAATTCATACCAAATTTAGGAAGCCGGGCTGTTGGGTCACGTTTACTTCTTTCAAATTTCTGGCGCTTTGGGGGGCTGAGAGGTTTGAAGCCAAGTTTATCCTTAGTGGATTTCAGACTTTTCAGATTCCTTTTCAGGAGTTGAAGTAACAAATCCAGTTCTTTGCACTTTTTGCAATTCTGATGTTGGACTTGAGCATCATCTGACTGATTGACAGGGGAATGGACTGAGCTGTCTTCTCTAATCTCTGCAGATTCTTCACGGGTATCACTGCTATCACTTTGCTCCTCTTGATCACTGCTTTCAGTAAGCTGCTCTATGTCCAGTGAGGTCACCATTGGAGGCTGTGGATTTGAACGTCTGAGAGCTTTGAGGGCTTTCAGATTAGCCAATCGTTTCGCTGTCCTTATTACTTTCTTCTGATCTGATTTCTGAAAGGGTATAAACAATAGAACAGCAATGTTTGAGAAAGTTAGTGAAACATGTCACATAAGAATGCATTCTAATTTAACAACAAAATGTAAGCTATACAAAACACTAACCTCAATCTCACAGTGGACATTTTCCAAGTGCTTGTCCAGTCTTATACGGTTTTTAGCTTTACATACTGGACAGTCCAGCCTGCCCCTGTAACTGCATATCACATCCAGTTTGACAAATGTAACTACAACTACCACTTTAAATTGTTGCAATGTTTTTTCATATACTGTATGACAGTGACTTACACTGTAGAGCAGTAATTTAGCAGTAAATGTAATTCTTCTTTGTTTACAACATGGTGGTATTTTTTTAAATGCTGCCCAACTGCAACATATGGAATCAAGCATATTGGGCATTCTGTCATCTGACGTGGCATTTTTCCTGTAGAGAAGAATACACATCAGAACAGGTGAATAATTTTTTGCCAACAAGTCTTCAAATTGAAGAGCATATGTCCCAATACTTGAAAAATAAGAAGAGAAATATAAGAAAACCTTGATATATATATAAAAAGCCTACCACTTTGAATTGGAATCAGGACTTTGGTGGCATTTTAATGGCAGTTTGAAGGAAGAACTCCTTTTTAACATGGACGGTTATTTAAGATTTGGAAGCATCGCAAATTTGTGTTGTTAAAGAATTTCAAGGGTCAATGTCTCTATGTGCTGATTTCTGTATGTGTACTTATTTACTGTAGGGCTATGTTCCTTTTTGATTTGACACATAATCTGTCTAGCAGGCAGATGAAGCCTAAAAACATTTTTCACTCAAAATGATACGCAGATAGTACGATTAAAATAAATTCAATGGGCGCTCACAGACAATTACATAGGTCTTAATGTGTGGTGCTACAAGGTATAAAAGTATGAACAAAATAAAAACATTTTGTTACTCACTTGTTTCTTGACTGTGACAATATGTCACCATTCACGTAGGAATTAAGAAAGGAAACCTAAAAAAAATGAAAAAACGAAATAAGAATAATGGGAAACAGGGAAATTAAAATCTTTTAAACATTAGTGATTTATATTTAATAGTTGGAATTTTACTATTTAAATGTTACAAAAGAGATTAGGGATTGGGATCTTACAGTTGGAAGGATTTTGTCATGGTCCTGGGTCATTTTGGCCCAGCGTTTTGTGTTTCCTTGAAGTTCATTTTTGTGCTTTGTGTTTATTCTGATTTTGTATTGGTTTAGGGTTGAACCTGTAGTTTGGTGTGTGTATTCAGCCCTACCTGTGTCTGTCCTTGGTGCTCTGTTCATGTCCCCGTGTTGTGTTGTAAATCAGTCTGTGTGTTCCTGCTTTACTTTGAAGGCTCATGTTCTGGATTTCCTATTCTATTTTGAAGGTCTGTGTCTGTTGTCATTGTGTTCAGCTTGTGTCCTCCGGTCCTCATGTGTATTAGGTTCAGCTGTTCTTCCCTCCTGTGTGTGATTACCTGATTACCTTGTGTGTGTATATTTAGTGGGTGTCGGTCTGTGTTCATTGTCGGCTCGTCTGCGTTCTATGGTGTTCCTGTCTCTGCGTCTCTCTGCCCCGCACCCCTTTTGTATGGTCTCAGGTTTGTCATTTAGTTCTCCCAGTTTAGGTTTCTTCAGTTGTTTTGTCATGCCTCACTGCCTGTTTCTGCCATTGTCACTTTGTAAATAAACATCACTCGTATCATCAGTCACTGCTGCATTTTGGGTCCTCCCTTTCCTCCACACCACACGGCTCATTCCGCCAGCCGTGACAGATTTAGTGAATTTTATCCCAACTTACCTCTATGTAATTCCACAATCTTCAACTGAAACACTAACAGCTCTGCATATAACCTACGGGGATCTTAGCATTCAGATCTTCCAACCCATCATGCCCTCTGCTTTTATCATGTGATCTCTTACCAATAGTGTATATCTGAACTTGGAATGGAGGATTACTCGTTTGGAACTTTAAATGTAACTTAACTAACATAATTTGCATATCTTCCTTTGGAGATGTTGTTAGTGCGAACTATCACAAGAGATACTCTTGGTGGCGCTGTCACTTGGTGTTCGCTCGCTCTGTGGTAGAGTATCACTTCCTGTTCCTGCTCAAACACAGTGGTGTTTCTGAGTAGCTTATTTGCTTAGCGATTTAATTAACAACTTTTAAATACATTCTTCTTTCATAGTATAATCTTCACGTGCTTCCTCCGAAGCACACTTTCTGTGTACTCACTACCTAATTTATAGCCAAAGTATTCACTCACTGTCTCTGTACTGTCTCGCTAGCCTAGCTTAGCTCGTAGCCGACTCATTAGCACCATGGCTACTTCACCTGTCCCTCCTGCACTTTCTTGCTCATTGTGTCAGATGTTTAGTTACTCCTCGGCCTCCTTTAGCAGTAATGATATCTGTAACAAATGTAGCATATTTGCAGCTCTGGAGGCCAGGATTACTGAATTGGAGACTCGGCTTCGCACCCTTCATTCACCCGCAGCTAGCCAGGCCCCTGTAGCTGGTGCAGCCGAAAATAGCGTAGGCCCCGCTAGCTGTTCCCCGGCAGGTCCCAAGCAGCTGGGGAATCAGGGCGGCTGGGTCACGGTGAGGAGGAAGCATAGTCCTAAACAGAAGCCCCAGGTACACCACCAACCCGTTCATGTGTCTAACCGCTTTTCCCCACTCGGCGACACACCCGCCGGGGGTCAAACTCTGGTAATTGGCGATTCTGTTCTCAGACATGTGAAGCTAGAGACACCGGCAACCATAGTCAATCGTCTTCCAGGGGCCAGAGCAGGCGACATTGAAGGAAATTTAAAACTGCTGGCTAAGGGTAAACGTAAATTCAGTAAAATCATAATTCACGTCGGCAGTAATGACACCCGGTTACGCCAATCGGAGGTCACTAAAATCAATATTGAATCGGTGTGCAACTTTGCCAAAACAATGTCGGACTCTGTAGTTTTCTCTGGTCCCCTCCCCAATCAGACCAGGAGTGACATGTTTAGCCGCATGTTCTCCTTAAATTGCTGGCTGTCTGAGTGGTGTCCCAGAAACGATGTGGGCTTCATAGATAATTGGCAAACCTTCTGGAGGAAACCTGGTCTTGTTAGGAGAGACGGCATCCATCCCACTTTGGATGGAGCAGCTCTCATTTCTAGAAATATGGACAAATTTATTAAACCCCCCAAAATATGACTATCCAGAGTTGGGACCAGGAAGCAGAGTTGCAGTCTTACACGCTTCTCTGCAGCTTCTCTCCTCCTGCTACCCCCCCAAAAACCCATCTCCATAGAGACTGTGTCAGCTTCCAAAAAGACAAAAAACAAACTAAAAACCAGCAACAAACAACTTAAACATAAACAATCACAAAGAAAGAACAATACAGTATCCACATCTGAACCAAAGAGTAAAACAGTGAAATGTGGATTATTAAATATTAGGTCTCTCTCCTCCAAGTCCCTGTTAGTACATGACTTAATAATTGATCAACAAATTGATTTACTCTGCCTTACAGAAACCTGGTTGCAGCAGGATGATTATGTTAGTTTAAATGAATCAACACCCCCGAGCCATTCTAACTACCAGAAATCTCGAAGCACAGGCCGAGGGGGCGGTGTGGCAGCAATTTTTCACATCAGCCTATTAATTAATGAAAGACCAAGACAGACTTTTAATTCATTTGAAAGCCTGATGCTTAACATTGTCCACCCCAGCTGTGAAACTCAGAAACCAGTCTTACTTGTTATCATCTATCGTCCACCTGGGCCTTACACAGAGTTTCTGTCTGATTTCTCAGACTTTATATCTAATTTAGTTCTGAGCTCAGATAAAATAATTATTGTGGGTGATTTTAACATCCATGTAGATGCTAAAAATGACAGCCTCAACATGGCATTTAATCTGTTATTAGACTCAATTGGTTTCTCTCAAAATGTAAAAGAACCCACCCACCACTTTAATCACACTCTAGATCTTGTTTTAACATATGGCATCGAACCTGAACATTTAACAGTGTTTCCTGAAAACCCTCTCCTGTCTGATCATTTCCTGATAACATTTACTTTTACAATAATTGATTACACAGCGGTGAAGAGTAGACTTTATCAAAGTAGATGTCTTTCTGAAAGCACTGTAACTAAGTTTAAGAATATAATCCACCCACTGTTATCATCTCCAATGCCCTGTACCAACACAGAGCAAAGCAGCTATCTGAACGCTACCCCAACAGAGGTCGATTATCTTGTTAATAATTTCACCTCCTCACTACGTACGACTCTGGATACTGTAGCTCCTGTGAAAACTAAGGCCTCAAATCAGAAGTACCTGACTCCGTGGTATAATTCTGAAACACGTACCCTAAAGCAGATGACTCGTAATCTGGAGAGGAAATGGCGTGTCACAAATCTAGAGGATCATCATTTAGCCTGGAGAAATAGTTTGCTGCTTTATAAGAAAGCCCTCCGCAAAGCCAGAACATCTTACTATTCATCACTGATTGAAGAAAATAAGAACAACCCTAGGTTTCTCTTCAGCACTGTAGCCAGGCTGACAAAAAGTCAGAGCTCTTTTGAGCCAACCATCCCTTTAACGTTAACTAGTAATGACTTCATGAACTTCTTCACAAATAAAATTTTTATCATTAGAGAAAAAATTACCAATAATCATCCCACAGATGTAATATTATCTACAGCTACTCTTAGTACCATTGATATTAAGTTAGACTCTTTTTCTCCAATTGATCTTTCTGAGTTAACTTCAATAATTACTTCCTCCAAACCATCAACGTGTCTTTTAGACCCCATTCCTACAAAACTGCTCAAAGAAGTCCTGCCATTAATTAATTCTTCGATCTTAAATATGATCAACCTATCTCTAATAATCGGCTATGTACCACAGGCCTTCAAGCTGGCTGTAGTTAAACCTTTACTCAAAAAGCCATCTCTAGACCCAGCAGTCTTAGCTAATTATAGGCCAATCTCCAACCTTCCTTTCATATCAAAAATCCTTGAAAGAGTAGTTGTCAAACAGCTAACAGATCATCTGCAGAGGAATGGTTTATTTGAAGAGTTTCAGTCAGGTTTCAGAGCTCAGCACAGCACAGAAACAGCTTTAGTGAAGGTTACAAATGATCTTCTTATGGCCTCTGACAGTGGACTCATCTCTGTGCTTGTCCTGCTAGACCTCAGTGCAGCGTTCGATACTGTTGATCATAATATCCTATTAGAGCGATTAGAACATGCTGTAGGTATTACAAGTACTGCGCTGCAGTGGTTTGTATCATATCTATCTAATAGACTCCAATTCGTGCATGTAAATGGAGAGTCCACTTCACACACTGAGGTTAATTATGGAGTTCCACAGGGTTCAGTGCTAGGACCAATTCTGTTTACATTATACATGCTTCCCTTAGGCAGTATCATTAGAAGACATAGCATACATTTTCACTGCTATGCAGATGACACCCAGCTCTATCTGTCCATGAAGCCAGATAACACACACCAATTAGTTAAACTGCAGGAATGTCTTAAAGACATAAAGACCTGGATGGCCGCTAACTTTCTGCTTCTTAATTCAGATAAAACTGAGGTTATTGTACTCGGCCCTGAAAATCTTAGAAATATGGTATCTAATCAGATTCTTACTCTGGATGGCATTACCTTGGCCTCCAGTAACGCGGTGAGGAACCTTGGAGTCATTTTTGACCAGGACATGTCCTTCAACGCACATATTAAACAAATATGTAAGACTGCTTTCTTCCATTTGCGCAACATCTCTAAAATTAGAAATATCCTGTCTCAGAGTGACGCTGAAAAACTAGTTCATGCATTTATTACTTCCAGGCTGGACTACTGTAATTCATTATTATCAGGATGTCCAAAAAACTCACTGAAAAGCCTTCAGCTAATCCAAAATGCTGCAGCAAGAGTCCTGACAGGGACTAGAAAGAGAGAGCATATTTCTCCTGTTTTGGCTTCCCTTCATTGGCTTCCTGTTAAATCCAGAATTGAATTCAAAATCCTGCTCCTCACATACAAGGTCTTAAATAATCAGGCCCCATCTTATCTTAATGACCTTGTAGTACCATATCACCCTATTAGAGCGCTCCGCTCTCGCTCTGCAGGCCTACTTGTTGTTCCTAGAGTATTTAAAAGTAGAATGGGAGGGAGAGCCTTCAGTTTTCAGGCCCCTCTTCTGTGGAACCAGCTTCCAGTTTGGATTCGGGAGACAGACCCTATCTCTACTTTTAAGATTAGGCTTAAAACTTTCCTTTTTTCTAAAGCATATAGTTAGGGCTGGACCAGGTGACCCTGAATCCTCCCTTTGTTATGCTGCAATAGATGTAGGGTGCCGGGGGATTCCCATGATGCATTGAGTTTTTCCTTTCCAGTCACCTTTCTCACTCACTATGTATTAATAGACCTCTCTGCATTGAATCATATCTGTTATTAACCTCTGTCTCTCTTCCACAGCATGTCTTTATCCTGTGTTCCTTCTCTCACCCCAACCGGTCGCAGCAGATGGCCGCCCCTCCCTGAGCCTGGTTCTGCCGGAGGTTTCTTCCTGTTAAAAGGGAGTTTTTCCTTCCCACTGTCGCCAAAGTGCTTGCTCATAGGGGGTCATATGATTGTTGGGTTTTTCTCTGTATCTATGAAGCGCCTTGAGGCGACTTTTGTTGTGATTTGGCGCTATATAAATAAAATTGAATTGAATTGAATTGAATTTGAATTTATTACTTATGTTATAAAACAAGTTTAAATTTTGAACCTAGAATGTCTTTTTAGCATAAATCACATTTGAAATTGGCAAAAAAACAAAAACAAAACACAATTCCCCTCTCGCCCATAAGGGCGTTTGGTCTTACTTATAATATAAGTATTTCTTATATTATAAAATGAGGTTTAAATTTGAACCTAGAATTCCTTTTTAGCATATATTGCATTTGTAATTTGGCAAAAAAAAACCACCCAAAAAACAATAATTCCCCTCTCACTCAGGGCGCTCTGTCCGTCAAGCTCAGGTCTGCTACAAGAAGCCTGGGAGCTTGAGGGCCCTGTGCAGTATTCAATTCATTTTAGGTCAATTTTATTTATATCGTGCCAAATCACGACAACGGTCACCTCAAGGTGCTTTATATTGTAAGATAGACCCTACAATAATACATACAAAAGATGATTGAGATACAAAAGTATCTTAGTGTCACAGGCTGGGTCTCTGACCCAGCGCTCTGAGTTCATGTTTGTATTTGTCTCATTTTGTTATGTGATTCGTTTTGTGTCATTTCGTCTCTGTCTTTAGTTTGGGCAGCTTTTGTTTATTGTTCCTCTGGTTTTCTATGTTTTGGGTTCTTGTATTTATTCATTATGTATTAGGTCTGTTAGTTTGTGCTGTCATGTCTAGTTTTAGTGTTTCCTGTTTTATTCTGACAGTGTCATGTGTTCTTTGTTTATTGTATTTAGCTTTCCTCTCCTGGTCCTGTCATTAGGTTTATGTTAGTCAGCTGTTCCCCTCATGTGTCTCTACTTCCCCTGATCACCTCTTGTATGTATTTAAGCCCTTTGTTTTCTTCATGCCATTGTCGGTTCGTCTGTTTACCTCAGCCATAGTTCTAGTTTTCGTCTGTTAATTCCACGTTAGTCTTAGTCTGTTTATCTCACCAGAGTTACAGTTATAGTCTTAGTCTTTGCCTGTTATTTTCCACCTCAGTTATAGTTATAGTTTTTGGTCTTAGTACCTTTAGTGTTTTGTTTCTTAGTGTTTTGCCAGTTTGTTTTGGTTTCCTGGTTTAACCCTGCCGTCATTTAAATAAAGCCTCACCTTTCTGTTAAACCTTACTACTCCTCATCGTCATCTGCTTTTGGGTCCTGTTTCCACACACACCGGCGCACCCCACCGTGACAGAACGAACCGACCAGTATGGACCCAGCGGATGTCTGCGAGGATTTTTTTGAGTTCAGCGCTCGTGTGACCATCCTCCAGGGACAATGGAACATCTATTCTGTATGCAGACAGGAGAGTGAGGCGGAGTCAGTTAAAGTTCGGCTTCGCCAGATCCTGTCTGCTTACCCTGTCTACACGGGAGAATTGTCGGAGGATGTGCAGGATTTCGTTCGCACTATTTTTTCACTTCAACAACATCAGGACTGCGAACAGGAATCACTGCCGCTGCCTTGCGAGCCTGAGACAGTTCGTGTCGGCTCGCTGAGACTCGCTGCAGCGTCCCCACCTCACAGCTCACCAGTTTCCACGCCTTCGTCACAGTCTCGCCATGCTCTTGCCACGGTCCAGTGCGGGGAAGCACTGGACACCATAGAGTTAGACCACGACGAGTGCCAGTCGATATTCTGCGCTCTGTTGGAGGAGGAGCTCCGGTGGAAGCCATGGCTCATTCCGGAGCACGAGCCCTCTTTCCGGGGAACTCGACTGGCTCTCGGGGGACCTCAGAGTTACCAGGGACTTCCACCCATCGCTCCGACGTCTTCCACTCACAAGAAAAAGCGGCGTGCGCGTCACGCTCCGCACCACGAACGCAAGTGAGTGATTATATTTTGGCTCCTCATGTTTTTTCTCCGGAGGTTATGGAAACTGACACTGTTTTTCCGGTTCATGAGCCTGGCTGTGAAGAGACTGTTTGCACAGGAAATGCTAGCCAACAGGCTCAGCTAAGCTGTTGTGGGACTGCTATCCAGGCCGGTTTGGAGCCGGAGACGGAGGTGCAGCTTGTGCAGCCTATTTCAGTGCCAGCTGGAGGGCCCGGGGAGCCCGTCCGGCCTCACGTCTCGTCTGCTGGAGGTTCAGGAGAACCCAGCCAGCTTCATGTCTCGTCTGCTGGAGGTTCAGGAGAACCCAGCCAGCTTCATGTGTCATCTGCTGGAGGTTCGGAAGAACCCAGCCAGCTTCATGTTTCGTCTGCTGGAGGTTCGGGAGAACCCAGCCAGCTTCATGTCTCGTCTGCTGGAGGGCCCGAGGAGCCCGTCCAATTTCACACCTCGTCAGCTGGAGGGCCCGAGGAGCCCATCCGGCCACCATCCTCGTCAGCTGGGGGTTTAGGAGAACCACACCAGCCTCATGCCTCGTCAGCTGGGGGGCCCGAGGAGCCCTTCCAGCCTCGTGCCACGTCAGCTGGGGGTTCAGAAGAACCGCACCAGCCTCACGCCGCGTCAGCTGGAGGGCCCGAGGAGCCCGTTCAGCCTCACGCCACGTCAGCTGGAGGGCCTGAGGAGCCCGTTCAGCCACCTTCTGCTTCACCACCTGTGGCTGCAGCGCCACCTCCTGCAGGACCACCACCTGCTGCACTACTGCTTGCTGCTTCTACGCCTCAGCCTGAGGACGACGCCTCGCCTGGTTCTGCCACACCTCAGTCTGAGAACACATATAAACTCATTTCACCCAATATAGACTGTGTTGCTGCAACTTCCGCAGCCTCCTGCCATGTCGGCTGGGGGGCCTGAGGAGCCCGTCCGGCCACCACCTGTGGCTGCCTCACTGTCACCTGGTTCTGCCTCTGCTACGCCAGGACCAGCTCCGGTCTGTGCTTCGCCCGGTCCAGCTTCAGCCTCTGCTTCTGCTTCGCCTGGACCAGCCTCTGCCTCGGCTTCTGCTTCGCCTGGTCCTGCTTCAGCCTCTGCTTCGTCTGCTGCAGCTCCAGCCTGTGCTTCGTCTGCTGCAGCTCCAGCCTGTGCTTCGTCTGCTGCAGCTCCAGCCTGTGCTTCGTCTGCTGCAGCTCCAGCCTGTGCTTCGTCTGCTGCAGCTCCAGCCTGTGCTTCGCCTGGTCCAGCCTCAGCCTCGGCTTCTGCTTCGCCTGGTCCAGCCTCAGCCTCGGCTTCTGCTTCGCCTGGTCCAGCCTAAGCCTCGGCTTCTGCTTCGCCTGGTCCGGCTTTAGCCTTTGTTTCTGCTTCGCCTGGTCCGGCCTCGGCCTCTGCTTCTGTGTCGGCCTCACCTGGTCCTGCGGCTGTGTTCCTGCCGCCCAAGCCACGTTTTGCCCCTCGGAATCGCCGGCCGCTTTCCGGGCCGTCAGCTGGACTTCGTTGCCATCAGGGTCAGCCGCCTGAACTGATGAACTATGACCTGCTGTGCTCTCGACCTCCGGGTCGGCCCCCTGAACTTTTGGTCTCTGGCCTGCTGTGCTCTCGACCTCCGGGTCGGCCCCCTGAACTTTTGGTCACTGGCCTGCTGGACCGTGGGCCTCCTGGTCGGCCTCCTGAACTTTTGATCTCTGGCCTGCTGTGCTTTCGACCTCCGGGTCGGCCCCCGGAACTCTTGGATTTTGGGCTGCTGGACCGTTGGCCTCCTGGTCGGCCTCCCGACCTTTTGGACTCTATTTTGTTTTGCTGTCGACTCCCAGAATGTCCTCCTGAAGCTGGGTCTCGGACTCTTGTGCCCTTGTTGTTTTTGGCCTGTGTGCTTCTGGTGCTTTGTTTTTGGTTTTGTTTCTGGGGTTAGGGTAAATTCAATGGGCGCTCACAGACAATTACATAGGTCTTAATGTGTGGTGCTACAAGGTATAAAAGTATGAACAAAATAAAAACATTTTGTTACTCACTTGTTTCTTGACTGTGACAATATGTCACCATTCACGTAGGAATTAAGAAAGGAAACCTAAAAAAAAATGAGAAAACGAAATAAGAATAATGGGAAACAGGGAAATTAAAATCTTTTAAACATTAGTGATTTATATTTAATAGTTGGAATTTTACTATTTAAATGTTACAAAAGAGATTAGGGATTGGGATCTTACAGTTGGAAGGATTTTGTCATGGTCCTGGGTCATTTTGGCCCAGCGTTTTGTGTTTCCTTGAAGTTCATTTTTGTGCTTTGTGTTTATTCTGATTTTGTATTGGTTTAGGGTTGAACCTGTAGTTTGGTGTGTGTATTCAGCCCTACCTGTGTCTGTCCTTGGTGCTCTGTTCATGTCCCCGTGTTGTGTTGTAAATCAGTCTGTGTGTTCCTGCTTTACTTTGAAGGCTCATGTTCTGGATTTCCTATTCTATTTTGAAGGTCTGTGTCTGTTGTCATTGTGTTCAGCTTGTGTCCTCCGGTCCTCATGTGTATTAGGTTCAGCTGTTCTTCCCTCCTGTGTGTGATTACCTGATTACCTTGTGTGTGTATATTTAGTGGGTGTCGGTCTGTGTTCATTGTCGGCTCGTCTGCGTTCTATGGTGTTCCTGTCTCTGCGTCTCTCTGCCCCGCACCCCTTTTGTATGGTCTCAGGTTTGTCATTTAGTTCTCCCAGTTTAGGTTTCTTCAGTTGTTTTGTCATGCCTCACTGCCTGTTTCTGCCATTGTCACTTTGTAAATAAACATCACTCGTATCATCAGTCACTGCTGCATTTTGGGTCCTCCCTTTCCTCCACACCACACGGCTCATTCCGCCAGCCGTGACAGATTTAGTGAATTTTATCCCAACTTACCTCTATGTAATTCCACAATCTTCAACTGAAACACTAACAGCTCTGCATATAACCTACGGGGATCTTAGCATTCAGATCTTCCAACCCATCATGCCCTCTGCTTTTATCATGTGATCTCTTACCAATAGTGTATATCTGAACTTGGAATGGAGGATTACTCGTTTGGAACTTTAAATGTAACTTAACTAACATAATTTGCATATCTTCCTTTGGAGATGTTGTTAGTGCGAACTATCACTCATTTGAATTTATTACTTATGTTATAAAACAAGTTTAAATTTTGAACCTAGAATGTCTTTTTAGCATAAATCACATTTGAAATTGGCAAAAAAACAAAAACAAAACACAATTCCCCTCTCGCCCATAAGGGCGTTTGGTCTTACTTATAATATAAGTATTTCTTATATTATAAAATGAGGTTTAAATTTGAACCTAGAATTCCTTTTTAGCATATATTGCATTTGTAATTTGGCAAAAAAAAACCACCCAAAAAACAATAATTCCCCTCTCACTCAGGGCGCTCTGTCCGTCAAGCTCAGGTCTGCTACAAGAAGCCTGGGAGCTTGAGGGCCCTGTGCAGTATTCAATTCATTTTAGGTCAATTTTATTTATATCGTGCCAAATCACGACAACGGTCACCTCAAGGTGCTTTATATTGTAAGATAGACCCTACAATAATACATACAAAAGATGATTGAGATACAAAAGTATCTTAGTGTCACAGGCTGGGTCTCTGACCCAGCGCTCTGAGTTCATGTTTGTATTTGTCTCATTTTGTTATGTGATTCGTTTTGTGTCATTTCGTCTCTGTCTTTAGTTTGGGCAGCTTTTGTTTATTGTTCCTCTGGTTTTCTATGTTTTGGGTTCTTGTATTTATTCATTATGTATTAGGTCTGTTAGTTTGTGCTGTCATGTCTAGTTTTAGTGTTTCCTGTTTTATTCTGACAGTGTCATGTGTTCTTTGTTTATTGTATTTAGCTTTCCTCTCCTGGTCCTGTCATTAGGTTTATGTTAGTCAGCTGTTCCCCTCATGTGTCTCTACTTCCCCTGATCACCTCTTGTATGTATTTAAGCCCTTTGTTTTCTTCATGCCATTGTCGGTTCGTCTGTTTACCTCAGCCATAGTTCTAGTTTTCGTCTGTTAATTCCACGTTAGTCTTAGTCTGTTTATCTCACCAGAGTTACAGTTATAGTCTTAGTCTTTGCCTGTTATTTTCCACCTCAGTTATAGTTATAGTTTTTGGTCTTAGTACCTTTAGTGTTTTGTTTCTTAGTGTTTTGCCAGTTTGTTTTGGTTTCCTGGTTTAACCCTGCCGTCATTTAAATAAAGCCTCACCTTTCTGTTAAACCTTACTACTCCTCATCGTCATCTGTTTTTGGGTCCTGTTTCCACACACACCGGCGCACCCCGCCGTGACACTTAGTTCTTCCTAGGACTGTGCCCTCTGTATTTCTCAAGCTTCTTGTGTTCCTTCTTCCTGATGTTGCTGTCATTCGGAAATGCTACGTCTAACACTACAGCCATCTTCTTCTGTGATTTCCACAGAAGAAAGAAAACAGTAGAAGTCCAGTTGGTTATCCATCAACATTTTTTCTGTCTGCATCTAGAAGTCCCACAAGATTTTAGTTCGGTCATTCTCGATGACCCTAGTGGGCGTCTCCCATTTTAACTTCCAGGCCATATTGGCACAGATGTTCCTGTGTACTATTCCAGCCACTTGGTTATGATGTTTCATGTATGCTCTACTTGCTAGCATCTTGCACCCTGCTGTTATGTGCTGGATTGTCTCAGGGGCATCTTTACACAGACTTCACATGGGGTTTTGCCTGGTGTGATAGACACCCAGCCTCTATGGACCCTGTTCTCAGAGCTTGTGCCTGTGCTGCCATGATTAGGGTTTTGTTAGCAGCTGGATAGCGTATGTATGTATATGATTAATTTGTAGTTGACAATACTTTGGGTGTCAGTAGGACTACCAAGACTCTGTATAAGTAAGCATATCATTTTATCTACTTTATTTAGACTTACCCACAACACTGGTCGTAATTGTTGTATTGTTCATAATGTTTGCACTCCGTGCTGATTGTCCCTTGGTTGAGAGCATGCCTGGATCTAAACCTAGTCAAGCTGGTCATGTCAGTACAGACCACAAGTGTCATGGAGGAGTTTGCTGATATGTTCAAGGGCATATTCCCAGGAGAATGCGACTTACACATTGACCCAGACGCCATGCCCGTCGTGTGTCTCAATCCAGAGAAATGTGTCATAGGTGCCACAGAAGTGAGTTACTTTGGACACAAACTCACCCAGGAGGGCATCCAGCCAGACCCAAAGAAACTACAGGCCATCAAAGACATGCCGCCTCCTGAGAATAAGAATGAGCTAGAGACAATGCTTGGAATACTCTCTTTGCAAGCTCCTTTGACTTGGAATGGCGAACTACCTGTCCAGATTCGCACTGCGACTATCAGAAGTGAACGCACCGCTGCGTCAGCTGCTCAAGCAAGACTTGGAGTTTGTCTGGGATCAGAATCACGACAGAGTCTTCCAGCAAATGAAGCATCTCATAACCAGAGAACCAGGCCCCATACTGGCATACTACGACACGACCAAGGAGCTACACCTACAGGTAGATGCATCCAAGTATGGTTTGGGAGCTGTGTTGATGCAGGACGGACACCCAACCGCATATGCTTCAAAGACACTGACCCCAACAGTGGTTAACTATGCACAGATCGAAAAAGAAGCGTTTTCACACCTACATATATGGCAGAAGAGTCATCGTCGAGTCGGACCACAAGCCGTTGGAGCACATACTGAAGAAGCCAATCTCTGTAGCCCCTGCTCGTCTGCAGCGCATGCTATTACAGCTGCAGAGATATGACATATAGATTGTGCACCGGCCCGGAAAAGATATACCCGTGGCCGACACACTATCCAGGAAACCATTGCTCGACCAAGACAGCACGCTAAGCGAAGGCATGGAGGACCAGGTCCACTCAGTGATAAACAGCCTCCCAGTAAGTGACAAAAAGCTTTCAGAACTACAGGCTGCAACAGGACGCGACCCGCAGCTCACCCTGCTGAAGCAAACCGTGCATGATGACTGGCCTGAGGACAGGAAAAAATGCCCTAAAACCCTTTTGGACTTCTGGAATTTCAGAGATTAAATCTCGCACTTCCATGGCATCATCTTCAAAGGTGACAAAATCATAATGCTAACAGCCCTAAGAAACAATATGCTGGAGAGAATCCACACTGGGCACATGGGGATTGAGAGGAGTAAGCAGAGAGCAAGGGATGCCCTCTTCTGGCCAGGCATGGGCAAGGACATAGCTGCCACGGTGGAAAACTGTTCCATATGTCAGGAGAGGTGCACAGCGAACCCCAAAGAACCCCTCATTCCACACCAGATTCCTGAGAGACGATGGCAGGCCGTGGCCTCGGATCTCTTCACATGGCGTGGACTACTTAGTAGTTGTGGACTATTACAGCCACTACTTTGAGGTTGAAAGGCTATTCTCTACCACTGCAGGGTCCGTCATCAAAAAACTCAAGGCCATATTCGCCAGACACGGTATACCAGAGAAGCTTATCTCAGATAACGGCCCACAGTACAGTTCTCGAGAGTTCAAGGATTTTGCAGTTACATGGGACTTTGTCCACACGACCTCAAGCCCCTTGTACCCACAAAGCAACGGCCTTGCCGAAAGAACAGTCAAGTCGGCCAAATCAGTTCGGGATAAAGCTCATACTCAGGGAGTAGATCCCTACTTGACTCTATTGGAGCAAAGAAACACGCCAGTTGACAGCTTAAGATCACCTGCGCAGCTCCTCACGAGTCGACGTCTACGCTCAGTGCTTCCCATCACCGGATACCAGCTGGTACCTCGCATCATAAGCCAGACGGTTGTGCAAAAAACACAGATGGAAAGACAAGAGCATCAGAGGCATTACTACAATCGCTGCGCCACACCACTACCGAGGCTGCAGCAGGGGGACCACATCCGCTTTCAGCTTGAGTCCGGACGCTAGAAACCGGCTGTCATCATCCGACCTGCAGAAACTGCCCGCTCTTTTGTGATCCACACTGGCGAGGGACAGACTATACAGCATAACCAACGGCACCTGAGAGGTGCTAAGGTGTCACTGGCACCTTCAGCACCAGGACCCGATCTGGTAACCCAGCCTGATAGTGCAGCTCAACAACAAGCAGAGCCCCTGTCACCATCTAGAGACACTGAAACACCAACCATGGACACTAGCTCTGTACTGACCACCAGATCAGGACGAGTGGTCAAACCAAGGGTCATCTTTGACTTGTGATTGTAAAGGGTGTAGGCGGATCGCTGTCCTAAGAAAAACAAAAGGGATAAACATGTCGAATGTCGATGTACTAATGAGTGCATATCCTGTGTTGCATTGTTGTTGTTGTTCTCATGACGCAGTAATTTTACACATGACAGTGTTGAAAAACTGTTGCTTATCGTCATGTTCAGGATGCTCTATTTTGAAATGCACACCAGCTGCATAACTGGCGGACATTTAAAAAAAAGGGAGATGTTGTATTGTTCATAATGTTTGCACTCTGTGCTGATTGCCCCTTGTGGTTCGCCGTAGTGGCAGCGGGGCGCGTCGGATTATGTAAGTGGGGGTGTGTTATGTTGGACTGAACGAGCGGCAATAAAGAAAATGGTGGCTCACAAAGCAGATTAGGAATGCGTTATTCGTAAGTTTGAGAACGGAATATTACAATAATCTTCATAAATCGGCTACGGCCTTGTAAGGCCACCCTTGGTCCTGGATTGTTGATTACCTGATAGGACGACCACAACAAAGCCATCTTCCACACAAGGTGTCTGACAAAATGATGGGCAACACAGGGGCATCACAAGGGACCATCTGCTCCCCTTTCCTCTTCACTCTCTACACCTCAAACTTCAGCCACTGCACAGAGACCTGCCATCTTCAGAAGTTTTCTCATGATTCTGCAGTTTTTGAATGCATCATTGAGGGTGATGAGATGGAGTGCTGGGTGCCGGTGCACTCTTTTGTCACATTGAACTGCAGATGATTCTGCTGTTCAGTGTAAGAAAGACCAAATAATTGACTGAAGACCAGGAAACTTGTGATTCCTGTTTCTATCCAAGGGGTTGAGCACTGTAAATATAAATACACATTGAAAAAAAAATGGATTGGGTAGAAAACACTACTGCACTCTAGAGGGCCCAAGTAACTTTTTTGAGGTGGCTGAGGATTTTCTATGAGTTTGTTGTGGCCAGTGCCATCCTCTTTGCTGTTGCATGCTGGGGCAACAGGTTGAGGGTTGCAAATGTCAACTGGCTCAATAAACTGGTCCACAAGGCCAGTAATGTTGTGAGGATGGAGTCGGAGTCCCTCAGGCTGGTCTGGGTGAGGCACATGGTGTCCGAAACAAGGACAATGCTGGACAATGCCAGCCACTCCATGACGTGCTGGTCACAGGAGTACGCTCAGTGAAAGGCTGACAAATGCACCACTGAACGACACAAGAAATAATTCCTGCCTTTCGATATCTCTGTGCAACTTCCCCAACTAAAGCACAGTACACACTGCCATAGTTATACAGCCTTATTATCTGCACATGCTCTACACAGAAAGGGAAATTTTACACCTTTACATTACCTCAATGTCAACTATATATATTTAATTTGTGCAGTGTATTGAGGTTTTTATTATTAGAACTATTTGTACCTATTAGAGCTATTCTGTTATATTTAGTAACCATATAGTATATTGTATTTATTTAATTTAGTTTGGTCAGTAACTGTTCCTACTGTCTTGGAGCAATTGTGAAAAGTGAGAAAGGAAAATCTTCTTTTAAAAGGACAAAACATGAGACCACTAGGGGGACGTAAGGAAGATGGCAGCATAAACCTGCAGCTCCCGGTCAAAACTCGAAAGAGAACCAGAATTCGAATATTTCCACCGCTAAACCGTGTAATAAATGCCATGGAAGGTGGAAGAAGGTCAAAAAGACAAGGAAACATTAAGGATTTTGTGAAACAAGTGGAGCTGGTAAGAGGGGGCAACGCAGACATGTCCGAGAACAGCGTGCAAGGCGAGCAGATGGAAGGAGATGTAGCTAGCCACCCTCACGCAGACTTCCAGGACATCATTAAGGAAATTCACTCACTTAAAGCAGAGTTTAAAACTGAGTTTGCCACGTTTAAGAAAGACATCACACAAGAAATGAAGGACGAATTCGACAGCTTCAAGAAAGACATTAATACAAAGCTGGCAGAAACTGCGAACGAGCTAGCTAGCCATGAGACCAGACTCGAAGAAGCTGAGAAAAGACTGGAAGAGATGGAAAGGTGGAATTTGGCCGCAAAAGACGCTCTAATCCAGTCGCTTCAGCAACAACGGAATATTCAGACGAAACTGGCTGACTTGGAAGGCCGTAGCCGACGGAACAACATTCGCATTTTTGGCCTAAAAGAGGGCTCTGAAGGAAACTCTGTGCTGCAGTGTGTGGAGGACTTGTTGAGAGCTGAGCTTTCGCTCCCGCCGGATTCTGCTCTAAATATTCAGCGGGCGCACAGAGCTCTGGTGCCAAAACCCGGACCAGAAAAACCTCCGCGATCGGTGGTGGTTAATTTTCTTCAGTTCTCAACCAAGGAGATGGTGCTGAAGGCAGCGTGGAAGAAAAAGGTTGTACATCAGGATAAGCAGCTTTTCTTTGATCATGACTACGCTGCCGACGTGGTTCAAAAGAGGAAGGAATACGCTGGAATTAAGAAAGCCTTAAAAGAGAGAGGAATTCGCTTCCAGACGCCTCTGACCAGAATCAGGATTCACTGGGAGAGCGGCGCCAGGACATATGACAGTGGCCGGGCGGCGGCGGAGGAGCTAAGGAGGAGAGGAATACAGGTGGAGGTGCCGCAGCGGAGCGGGGAAAGCACGATGCTGGAGGAGCGACTGCAAAATGCATTGGGATGGCAGCGATCTAACACCGAGAACTTATAAGTGAGGATACAAACATTTGAATCCGGTGGAAATGACTGAACAGTAGAACTCTGAAACTAAAGGTTCATTACTCTGTTACTTTTCAAGGCAAGGTAGACCGGAAAGTGGTAGGTTTTCTTTTCTTTTTTTTTCTTTTTTCTTAAGGAACCTATGTTGGATCTCACGGGGGCCCCTAATCTGAAAGGGATATACCCCACGAACCACAGGGACGCTGTGGGTAAGAAATACGTATTTTCAGTTTCTCTTAAGTTTCTTGTTATCTTGTTCCAAGTTCTTAGAGTTAGTGTGGGATGCTATGATAGTGATAAGCCAAAAATAAAGCAAAACTTAACAGTGAAAAGATGAGGAATATAACGCTGGTGTCAATGAATGTCAATGGGATGAATAACCCAATTAAAAGAAGCAAAGTGATACTCAAAATGAGAAAGCTTAATGCCAATGTAATATATCTACAGGAAACACATTTGTCGCAGGAAGAGCATGATAAATTGAAGAAATTTGGGTACAGAAATTCTTACTATAGTACTTGCAAGAAAAGTCGTAAAAGGGGGGTAGCAATACTTATTAAAAATTCAGTTAATTTTGAATGTTCTAAAGAAATTCGGGACAGTGAGGGGAGATACATTATTGTAAGAGGTAAACTAGAAGGGGAGGCGGTGACACTAATCAATCTCTATATTCCCCCTGAGAGCAACCAACAAAATGTGAAGACTCTACTTACTACAGTCATGTCAGAATCTGAAGGGACTGTGCTGTGTGCAGGAGACTTTAATTTGGTATTCGACCATAGAGTTGATACAACAAGCACAAATAGAAGCAAAAACAGCCTGGCGAGAATGGTTAATACATTTATGAAGGAGCATGGAATGGTAGATGTATGGAGGGAACACCACCCACTGGATAAGGAGTATACACACTACTCAAAGACTCACAACACTTACTCAAGAATTGACTATGTCTTAATGAACAGATGGGATCTACACAGAGTAACTGAATGCACAATTGGAGTGGCAGATATTGCTGATCACTGTGCCATTCATTTAAAGCTAAATCTAAATAGTAGGCATAGAAATACCTGTTGGAGGTTAAATCTGAGCTGTCTGAATAAAAAAGAAACGAAAGACCAAATCAAGAAAGATATAAAGCAATACATAGAGGAAAACTCCACTGAAGAAATTAGCCCAACGGTGTTTTGGGATGCATTCAAAGCTGTGCTCAGAGGGAAGCTTATTGCTATAACTTCAAAACAACACCAAATGAGGAAGGCCCTGTACCTAAGCCAGGTGGAGGAATTGAAAAACACAGAAATATTATACCGAACAACTCGGAATGTTCAGCTCCAAGACAGAATTAAAACACTAAAAAAGGAAATTGACAATATATTGACTGAAGAAGTGGAAAAAAAACTTAGATTTTTGAAACAGGATTATTATGAGAATGGCCCAAAGGAAGCTAGACTGATAGCACGGCGTCTTAGACAGCAGCAAGCTGTTAATACGATTCACAAGATTAGAGACCCATCTACAAATAACTTGCAGTATACCCAGGAAGCAATAGAAGAAACATTTAAGACATATTACGAAAACTTGTATAAACAACCATGTTCCTCAAATAAAGATAAGAAAACTGCTTTTCTTAACTTCCTAGACTTACCACGTATTGGTACGCAGCAAAACAGCAAACTGACTGCCCCCATCAGTCATGAAGAAATATCTAGAGCAATTTCCAGTCTGAAAGCTAATAAATCACCGGGGGCCGATGGGTTCCCCTCAGAGTGGTACAAGAACTTTAAGGAGGAGTTGATACCAATGCTTCAATCATCATTCAATCATACCCTTGCGGAGGGTGTAACACCTCCCTCATGGAGAGAGGCGATTATCTCAGTAATCCCTAAAGAGGGAAAAGACACCGAATATTGTAACAACTACAGACCCATATCGGTTCTTAATGTGGACTACAAAATATACACATCTATAATCGCTAAGTGATATGGAGCAATTATGACAGACTTAATTAATGAAGACCAAACTGGCTTTATCTCAGGACGTAGAACTCAAGATAGTATAAGAAGGACCCTCCAAGTAGTTAACTCGATACAAACAAAAAAGGGCAGTGCGGCCCTAGTAAGCCTGGATGCAGAGAAGGCTTTCGACAGTGTAGATTGGAACTTCCTATATGCCGTGCTTGAAAGGTTTGGTTTTAATGACGGTGCTGTGATGTGTATCAAATCTATTTACCAATCTCCTACAGCTCGAATTAGAATCAATGGCAGCCTAACGGAGCAAATCTCTCTCGAGAGGGGTACCCGTCAGGGTTGTTGCCTCTCACCTCTTCTCTTCACTCTATATATTGAACCCCTGGCACAGGCCATCCGACAAAGTGAGGAGGTGAGAGGAATAAGTATTAAAGGGGAAGACCACATCATCAGCTTATTTGCAGATGATATCATACTCTACCTAGAAAATCCAAACCAAACTTTAATTCCAATGTTTAATGTAATTAATATCTTTGCTGAACATTCAGGGTACAAAATTAATGTGACCAAAACTCAGATACTGGCTTTCAACTATTTGCCATCTGAAGAGGTTAAAAATAAGTTTAGACTGAACTGGACTGCAAAACAAATGAAATACTTGGGTGTAACCGTGACTAAACAATTGAGTGACCTTTTTAAAACAAATTATGATAGGCTGACCACTCAGATTAAACACGATCTAAACCGATGGTCAACTCTTACACTAGACTTTAGTGCAAGAATCACAACAATAAAAATGAGTGTCCTCCCACGGTTATTGTACCTTTTCCAATCTCTGCCAGTTAAGATCCCAGTGGAAAAATTCAAGGACTGGGATAGGCTCATCTCTAGATTTGTATGGAATGGTAAAAGGCCTAGAATAAAATACACAACATTACAACTATCTAGGAAGCAAGGTGGTGTGGGACTCCCTAATCTAAAAGATTACTATCATGCGGCCCAAACCAGACCGGCGATAAAGTGGTGTGATCAGAACTTTAATGCTAAATGGAAAGATATTGAAATAAAAGTACGGGATGTCCCAGTCCAGACTTTTCTTGGAAATGAGCAACTTAAGAAAACCTTACAGCATTTCCTTGATCCTATAACATTCCACACTCTAGAGATATGGTTTGGCCTAGTTAAACAAAGTAAGTTGGAAAGGGAGGTTAAGATGTTAAACTGGGCTGCCTATGTTGTTGGTGATATACTAAGTGCTCACGACCCAGGATTCAGGAAGTGGGAACAAAAAGGAATAACAGCGATTTGTACAGTAATGAAAGATGGCCATTTGATGAGTTTCCAAGATTTAAAAGATCGGTATAGTCTAGAGAAAACCGATTTTTACCGGTACCTGCAACTCAGAGACTACTTTTCAAAGGAAATACGAAGTTCGCGTACGTCTTATGGCATCCTGAATTGTATAATTAAATCATACAGGGGCCTCCAATTCAAGGAGATTTCTGTACTATATAAAAATCTAAGAGAGAACACGGCAACATCAACTGAATACATAAAAAAGAAATGGGAGCAGGAAATAAAAACTGATGTCTCAACTGAGGAATGGTTAGATATGTGTGAAACCCAGAACACAACGACTAACTCAAGATGCTGGAGAGAATTTGGGTGGAAACACCTTACTCGATTCTTTATTACACCAAAAATCAAAAGTAAACAGACTCAAGACAGTTTGCCATGTTGGAGAAGATGTGGTAACATGGAAGCACATCATACGCACGTGTTTTGGGAGTGCCTGAAACTGCATAATTTTTGGAAGAACGTGAGTCTTGTAATAGGCAATATCTTGGGCTACCAATTACCACACAATTTTAAAACTGTATATCTTGGGAATATTAGAGAGTATGTTCTGTACGACGACTTGTATTTGACAAAAATCCTATTGATAGCTGCAAAGAAAGCTATAACAAGAAACTGGTACAAACTGGATCCGCCTTCATCAAAAGACTGGTTAAATATTGTTGGAGAAATCTATGCAATGGAAAAAATGACTTACATTCTCAGATTAAAGGAAGATATTTTCGTTGCTAAGTGGGAGAAGTGGACATTGTATGGCACCAAGGAAAATTAATGAACGAACAAAACATTTAAGGTCTATGACTCTGTATATCTATTGATGCATGCCTGTATAAAAGTACATATATAAGCTGGAGTATGTATGCTGCTGAGCAAAGGCAGGCATGCATACGGTAGTTGATTAGAATTGGCACCCACACCTTTTGTTCGCTTTAGTTCTGTTTTGTTTTGACTGTGTGCTTGCATGGTTATTTCTCCTGTAATGCAAAACATGTCTATGTTTATACTGTGACAAAACTATTAATAAAAATTACAGTGTCAAAAAAAAAAAAAAAAAAAGGACAAAACATCTGGCAGGACGGGGGAGAGACGGCAATTTGCCACGAATGGTTGGGGTGAGATTCATTTATTTATTTAGGTGTGTTTCTGTCAGGAATGCGTATTCTAAAGAAAATTCCCTTGCTGGTAGTGTAGCAAATTTTGATGGTCTGTGGTGGGTGGCTGGAATTTTCATAAGGCTCCTGAACCTACATGGGATCCGCCCCTGGACAGGGCCACCTCCTCCAGTTCCCACACACCTGGAGCCAATTGCAGGCAATCAAGCCAGAGGGATTTAAGCCGCACATTGATGTTCATTCACTGCCAGTTCGTCATCAACCCATGTTGGTAACAGGCCCTTATGCTTCAAGTTCTCGCTGTGATTATCTTGTTAACAAGACTTTCTTGTGCTGCAGTTGCTGGATTCACCTTGGCTCACGCTCTACCTCCGGACTCATGATACCAAGCAATCACTTGGAAAATCACTCTGTGCCTCACCTGCCTGCCATCACACTCCATCTGAAGACCCCAGATCTCAGGTCAGCCTTGCCACGCCATTCAGCTCCCCTGGATTCTCGTCACTCCCCTCTCAACACTCTGTGTCCCCTACTGCAAGTAAGAATTGCTATACTTACAACTTACCACTTCAGAGCTACCTCCACTACCTCCCTAACTCCACTGTCTTCTCTCTTCAGTGTGACTGTTCCCTGCTCAGCTCCACTCTGCATCTCAGGCCCCGTTCCCTCACCCTAGCCACGTTTCCCAGGCCACGCCACATCAAACTCCACATCTTATTGTTTTTGTCCTTTCTACGTTTCTAGCACTTAAGCCTAATAAAATATTGTTACACCATCTGCTGTCTCTGCTCTGGGTTTCTGCGCCTGAGTCCAGTTCAGTACAGACCACTCGGTCCCGTGACACAAATACTGGTAGCTCCTCATACATAGTTTTAGTTTTAATTCAGTATCCTCTCTTTTATGAAATAGATTTTTAAAACGTTTTTTAAATGTTATAAACAATTATTTTAAAATCCATGTAAACATAAATCCTCTGAAGGTGCAGGCAATGCTGAACGATTTAAAACTTCAGTGTATCTATATTAAACGTAAATAAGGTGATTAAAATTTTTAAGGCAGTATATTTGCTGACAGTTGTTAACTATTTGAAAAAAGCTCAGCAGGGCTCTAGACTAACTTTTTGACATGGGCGCCCAACTTTAAAAATTTAGGTGTACCGGCACAAAAGTTAGGCGCACTCAAATTTTTCAACCGCATCGCTTAACACCGCAGTTTTACATGTGCACTTTCTTTGGGGGGGGGGGGGGGGGGAGTCCATACAGATAATATTAATTTCTAAATTATTAACTAACAAACTTGTGCTTAAAGTGCTTTGTCAATATTGTAGAAAATGTTAAACTTAATCATCATCTTGGCCTCCTCTGACGACCTGTTTGCTGCTGTCTGCTGCTGAAAGGCCGTGGGGAGAGGGGACACTTGGGCAGTGCATTTATTGCAGCATATAATGTGTTTTCTGGATACACTGTGCTTTTTCAGCATTCAAATATTGATGGCACCGTGTCAGAGCACTGGCTATGAATTTCAGACAGATCAGGCCTTAACTTAACAAAAAAGTTATCAATAGTTCTTTTCATCTTTTCTTATTACCCACAGCTACATCCACTTCTCTCAGGCCTAGGCTGCTCACTAGGGCTGAGTATCATCACTGATTTCTATAATCCATTCAATTCCGGTTCTCAAAGTCCTGATTTGATTCAATTTAGCCTCAGACAGTCAGAAATATTATAATTCTGATCATTTATCAGTACTGACTTCATCATAATTGTGAACATCACAGCAGAGGCCTTTGTGTGAAAGTAACTGAGAATAAAACACAGGAAAACATGAAGGAGATTTTCCTGGTCTGGCTTTTTATAGCAGATAACCTTAAAAATATTCTGCAATATTCTGCAATTTTGCATAATTTTAAGAAATTAAAATTTCTTCAGTATTGAACAGCAGAAATTAGGCTTTCTTGTCCAAGGTCATTTAAGTGAAAAAAGAAAAAGCGCTGTAAACAACGCTAGACTGGTGGGTAATAAGCGAATGAATAATGCAGAAAACAGATTTGAGACGGGAAACTGTTCCTGAAGTACAGAGAGAGAGAGAGAGCTGTGCAGGAAGTGTGATTTTTATCGTGGTGGAAGCAAAACAGCAAAAGTCAGAGGGAATTCATGACGACATTGATCAAATGTGAAGCGCAGTTTGCTGCTTCTTTTGCTGCTTCTTTTGCTGCTGGCTCGGTGAATTTTGGTTGGAGAGAGGCAAAACCTGCAGCTCAGAATCAGCGCAAAAAGACGTAAACACAGCGCGGACCCGAAGAATCGCTAATCTCCGACAGCGTGTCCGTGTTCGGGCCGTCGGGTGAGAAAGCCGAGAAAGACGAAGCTGATTCTGATGTGTTGGGTCCGCTCCGTGTTTAGGTCTTTGTGTGGAATCCGTTAATGAATTGATATCGCTTTATTCAAGCTACTCACCTCTCTCTTCCACCTGCACTTTCAACTGGACCACGGCCAATCAGAGAGGTCCCGCCCCTGACTATCTCTGATTGGTTTAGTCCACGATAGGGGCATAATGTGTGTCTGTTGTTGACCACACAGAGAGTTACAGAGATTTTTTTTTTGTTACCGGAACAAAATATTTATTTTTAGTCGCACCACTGAAAAATTTGGTCGCATTTGCGACCAAATTGGTCGCAAATGCGACCAAATTGGTCGCACTCTAGAGCCCTGAGCTGTCTCTTTAAAAAAAATAAGTATACGTTTTGATAAAGAAATATATGCGTAAATAAGTAGTCACACTAATGTGTTCATGAATGTACTCACTGTTGAGCTTAACTCCCCTTCATGTCCAAAAGACAAATCTATCTGTCTACAAAATAATGTTTGACTTGTAAAACAATTTGCATACAGTATGTTCAAAACACATTCATGGTCTAATCTTAAATTCTTAAAGGTTAAGATGTATACTTCTAAATTTATGATATAATTACAAAATAATTAAAGAATTACTTTGAATGGGGAAATGTGGTGTTTAAACTTTTAGTGATATGTTTTTAATTCTTAGAATAGTTATTACTTGGGATACAAGATTTAGAAGAATTAGGGAATGATATTTAAAAAAACTTTCCTTTTTGCTAAAGCATATAGTTAGGGCTGGACCCGGTGACCCTGAATCCTCCCTTAGTTATGCTGCAATAGACGTAGGCTGCCGGGGGATTCCCATGATGCATTGAGTTTTTCCTTTCCAGTCACCTTTCTCACTCACTATGTGTTAACAGACCTCTCTGCATTGAATCATATCTGTTATTAACCTCTGTCTCTCTTCCACAGCATGTCTTTTATCCTGTCTTCCTTCTCTCACCCCAACTGGTCGCAGCAGATGGCCGCCCCTCCCTGAGCCTGGTTCTGCCGGAGGTTTCTTCCTGTTAAAAGGGAGTTTTTCCTTCCCACTGTCGCCAAAGTGCTTGATCATAGGGGGTCATATGATTGTTGGGTTTTTCTCTGTATCTATGAAGCGCCTTGAGGTGACTTTTGTTGTGATTTGGCGCTATATAAATAAAATTGAATTGAATTGAAGTGAATTGGAAGAATTAGAGATCTGGATGGATGAATAATTGATTTATATTTCACTTATTTTTAAACAAATTTCTAAAAATGGATTGAGCCCTTCAGCAAAGAAGAACTGTTGAAAAAGATGTTAGTGTTAAAGAATTTCAAGGGTCAATGTCTCTATGTGCTGATTTCTGTATGTGTACTTATTTACTGTAGGGCTATGTTCCTTTTTGATTTGACACATAATCTGTCTAGCAGGCAGATGAAGCCTAAAAACATTTTTCACTCAAAATGATACGCAGATAGTACGATTAAAATAAATTCAATGGGCGCTCACAGACAATTACATAGGTCTTAATGTGTGGTGCTACAAGGTATAAAAGTATGAACAAAATAAAAACATTTTGTTACTCACTTGTTTCTTGACTGTGACAATATGTCACCATTCACGTAGGAATTAAGAAAGGAAACCTAAAAAAATGAAAAAACGAAATAAGAATAATGGGAAACAGGGAAATTAAAATCTTTTAAACATTAGTGATTTATATTTAATAGTTGGAATTTTACTATTTAAATGTTACAAAAGAGATTAGGGATTGGGATCTTACAGTTGGAAGGACTTAGTGAATGTTATCCCAACTTACCTCTATGTAATTCCACAATCTTCAACTGAAACACTAACAGCTCTGCATATAACCTACGGGGATCCTAGCATTCAGATCTTCCAACCCATCATGCCCTCTGCTTCTATCATGTGATTTCTTACCAATAGTGTATATCTGAACTTGGAATGGAGGATTACTCGTTTGGAATTTTAAATGTAAACAATGTAATTGACTTAACAAACATAATTTGCATATCTTCCTTTGGGAATGTTGTTAGTGCGAAGTATCACTCAATTGAATTTATTACTCATGTTATAAAACAAGTTTAAATTTTGAACCTAGAATGTCTTTTTAGCATAAATCACATTTGAAAATGGCAAAAAAAACAAAAAACAAAAACAAAACACAATTCCCCTCTCGCCCATAAGGGCGGTCTATCCTACAAGCTCAAATCTGCTACCAGAGTCCTGGGAGCTTGAGGGCCATGCGCAGTATCTTGGCTGTTCCTAGGATTGTGCACTTCTGGACAGAGATCTCAGATGATGTTCCTGGGATCTGCTGGAGCCACTCGCCTAGCTTGAGAGTCAGCACACCTAGTGCTCCGATTACCACTAGGACCACTGTTACCTTCACCCACCATTCTTCTCGATCTCTTCTCTGAGACTTCTGTATTTCTCAAGTTTCTTTCTTCCTGATGTTGCTGTCATTCGGAAATGCTACGTCTATCACAGCTGTCTTCTTCTTTTATTCCATCACCACTATGTCTGGTTAGTAAGCCATCACCATTTTGTCCATCTACATCTGGAAGTCCCACAAGATTTTAGTTCGGTCATTCTCCACGACCCCAGTGGGAGTCTCCCAATTTGACCTTGGGACTTCCAGGCCGTATTCAGCACAGATGTTTCTGTATAGTTTTCCAGCCAATTGGTTCAAGGTTCAAGGTTCTTTATTTGTCACATGCATAGTTATACAAGTATAACACACAGTGAAATGTAGCCTGACACGCTCCTCGACATGTGCAAAAATTTGGGGGGTGTAGAGGAAGAACATTATATATATATATATATATAGTATATACACTGGGTGAATGTGCAGTAGTAGCACATAGTAGTAGTAGTAGGTTATGGCGTTCCAAGTATGCCCCATGTCATGAATCGCTGTGTGGCAGGCAAGCAGGAGTGGTGGACCCAAAATGCAGAACTCAGACACGGAAGTGAAACTTAAGGCGCAGCTTTATTGCTGGGAAAAACCTCGTACAAACTAAACTCACCAAAAGAAAACCAAAAGTCAGAACAGAGGAACCAAGGACTGAAACACTGGAAAGAAACACTAAACTGGAGCAGGAGACCAAACACTAGGAACATAGAAGCAGAACACACAGCTAGTTGAGGGTACGACGCGACACTGACACAGAGAAACACAGGGCTTAAATACACAGATGGCAGTAATCAAGGGATGAGAGACAGGAGGGGAACACACCTGGGAGAAATCACAGCTGATGAGACAGGGGAAACGTAACCTGAGCACACTCACATACGACACAAACCTTCACAATAAAACAGGAAACTCAGACACATGGAACCAGACAAGACATTGAACTAAACAGACAGATTCACAAACAGATGGGGTGACACCATAGACAGAGACAGACTCAAAGGCAGACCAAATATAACACACAGAACTCAAACAATAATCATCATCATCATCATAAACTAGAAAATGATAACTAAAAGCGCTGGGTCACCGACCCAGGACCATGACACCCTGCCTGCTAGTAGGGGTGGGTTTTGATTATTGATTTATTGATTAAAATCAATTAAAATTTAAATGTTTGTATGTGTATGTGTGTGTGTGTGTATATATATGTGTATGTGTGTGTGTGTGTGTGAACCGTTCGATACAGTGCTTTCGGTTCAGTACGCATATGTATCAAACAATACAACATTTTTTATTTATTTTATCAACCTTTCTTCTGACGATGCTGTCTGTGTTGAGCGCTCAGTGGATCTGCGTTCGACTACTCCGCCTAGGCTGCACTGTTGAGTGCAGATCCACTGAGCGCAGCGCAAGCTAGCAAGACAGAAGCTAAACTCATTGCAACATGGCAACTGCCTCAACGCAACCCGAAACCTCCCCCACCCTCATTCAGATCTGGTGTTTGGAACTATCTTGGTTTTCATGTGAAGTATGACCCTGATGGTAAGCGCATCATGGAAAAAAGTAAAACAGTATGTCGGATGTGCCACGCAATGCTCAATTTGTGGGAACTAGTGCGCAAGACCCTCAAGCTCCCAGGCCTCTGGTAGAGGACCCAAGCTTGAAGGATAAACCGCCCGCAGGGGCGTGCTGGGTGTTTTTTTTTTTTATATAGATATATATATATATCTATATAAAAAACACCAAGCACGCCCCTGCGGGCGGTTTATCCTTCAAGCTATAAAAAAAAACAAAAACACCCAGCACGCCCCTGCGGGCGGTTTATCCTTCAAGCTTGGGTCCTCTACCAGAGGCCTGGGAGCTTGAGGGTCCTGCGCAGTATCTTAGCTGTTCCCAGGACTGCGCTCTTCTGGACAGAGATTCCCGGGATCTGCTGGAGCCACTCGCCTAGCTTGGGAGTCACCGCACCTAGTGCTCCGATTACCACGGGGACCACCGTTACCTTCACCCTCCACATCCTCTCGAGCTCTTCTCTGAGCCCTTGGTATTTCTCCAGCTTCTCGTGTTCCTTCTTCCTGATATTGCTGTCATTCGGAACCGCTACATCGATCACTACGGCCGTCTTCTTCTGTTTGTCTACCACCACTATGTCCGGTTGGTTAGCCACCACCATTTTGCCCGTCTGTATCTGGAAGTCCCACAGGATCTTAGCTCGGTCATTCTCCACCACCCTTGGGGGCATCTCCCATTTTGACCTCGGGACTTCCAGGTTATACTCGGCACAGATGTTCCTGTACACTATGCCGGCCACTTGGTTATGGCCTTCCATGTATGCCTTGCCTGCTAGCATCTTGCACCCTGCTGTTATGTGCTGGATTGTCTCTGGGGCATCTTTACACAGCCTGCACCTGTCATGGTCCTGGGCCATGTGGGCCCAGTATTCTTAGTTTTCATGTATTTTTGTATTTTGTTCTGTATTTAGGCCATGCTTCCTGGGTTGATCTGTTACGTTGTTCCTTATGTGTTTTCCCGTTGTGACTCTCACCCCCTGTGTGCCCCTCTGTGTATCTGAGCCCTCGTCTCTCCTTATGTTTTATTCCATGTTTCCCCAGCCCGTTATGTCTGTGTTTTCCCCGTGCTCTCTCTCCTCCTGTCTGAACCTCTGTGCACTTCCTGTTTACTTTGTGACTCTCACGCCTGTACATGTCATGTTCAGTTCACCCCGCCCTGTCTCGTTATGATTATCAGTATCACCTGTGTTCCCCGTGTGTGCCCACTTTCCTCGTTTACCCTCTGTGTATTTCTGTCTGAGTCTCCCTCTGTTCGGCGTCGCGTTCTCCCTCATGCTGTGTGTGATTCCCCTGTGTTCCTTGGTGAGCTTTATGTTAGTTTTTCCCAGTTTAGTTTTGTATTGTTTCTCGTGGCCAGCAATAAAGCTGTGTTTTTGAGTTCATCCCCGTGTGTGTGAGTTTTGCGACTGGGTCCTCATCCTGCCTGCCACACAGCCGAAACATGACAGAAGAACGCGACCACAACATGGACCCAGCAGTTCACAACCCCTCCGCGGACCTCCAGGACGGCACGACCATGTCGGACTCAGCGGACATTTCAGAGGAGGTAGGGGAGGAGCTGAACCGGCTCTGCCGCATTATGGATCGCATCATCGGATGCGCGGATCCAAGTGTGGTTTCCACAGGATTGGCGGCCGTGGACGCCGTTTTGTTGCGGGAGCCACGGTTGCGACAGCTCCCCCACCTCGTCGAGGCGTTTGACTCCCTGGGCCCCCTTAAGGAGGAGCTTCGTGCCCGTGCGCTGGCCCAGAGGGTCCTGAATGCCGCCTCAGCACCCACACCTCCGTCCCGTGAACGGGTGTCATCGCCGCTGTCTCAGGAGCCAGTAGCGGTCAGAGTTGGAACGGTGAGGCTCGCCACAGACACACCTTCCGCCCGCACCCCGCCGGCTTCCGCGTCTTCACCGCGGTCTGGCCGCACGGCGTGGCGCACGGAGACAACGGAAGCCATAGACTTTGGCGAGGAAGAGCGGCAGCAGGTGTTACGGGCTTATCGGGAGGACGAGCTCCGGCGGAAACCCTGGCTCATCCCGGAGGAGGACCTCTCACCTGCTGCACAGCCTACCAGCCGCTCGCCGTCTCCGATCCGCTTAGGCTATTTTTCGCCTGTCTCATTTCTGGCAAGGATGGGGGCGGACGACGGGGAACTCACCACTACGTCACCCTCTGTGTTGGCGCCATCAGCGCCCATCGCGCCAGCTTCCTCTGCTCGAAGGAGGCGGCGCGCCCGCCGCCATAAACCGGACAATGCTAAAACTACAAAACATGAAGTGGACGGCGGGTTCATTTTTGATAGAGCTATTTTTGTCGACCCTGAGCCTGCCATTTCTCGGACAGTTTTTTCTGAGCCTGCTCCTTTTCCTGCTCGTGTTTCTCCTCCCAGGCCAGTTCAGTTAGCTCCCTCGCAGCCACCCTCAGTTCAGTTAGCTCCCTCGCAGCCACCCTCAGTTCAGTTAGCTCCCTCGCAGCCACCCTCAGTTCAGTCTCCAGTGTCCCCCTCAGTTCAGTCTCCAGTGTCCCCCTCAGTTCAGTCTCCAGTGTCCCCCTCAGTTCAGTCTCCAGTAGCTCCAGTGCCGCCTGTAGCGCAGGCCCCAGTAGCTCCAGTGCCGCCTGTAGCGCAGGCCCCAGTAGCTCCAGTGCCGCCTGTAGCGCAGGCCCCAGTAGCTCCAGTGCCGCCTGTAGCGCAGGCCCCAGTAGCTCAGCTCCCCGCGTCTCCAGTAGCCCAGTCCCCGATAGCAGTACGGTCCGCTGGTCAGCTTAACATTCAGCCAGGGGTCTCAAATCTCTCTGGCTCTGCATCAGCTCCTGCTGGGAGCTCGGATGAGCTCATCCAGGACTCCGCGGCTCCCACGCCGCCATCTACCTCGTCAGCTGGAGGGTCCGAGGGGCCCGTTCAGCCTCCTGTCTCCGCTGGAGGGTCCGAGGGGCCCGTTCAGCCTCCTGTCTCCGCTGGAGGGTCCGAGGGCCCCGTTCAGCAACCTTCCTCGTCAGCTGGGGGTTCAGGAGAACCGCACCAGCCTCATGCCACGTCAGCTGGAGGATCCGAGGGGCCCGTTCAGCCTCCTGTCTCAGCTGGAGGGCCCGAGGAGCCCGTCCAGCACCATGCCACATCAGCTGGAGGGCCCGAGGAGCCCATCCAGCCACCTTCTGCTACGCCTGGTCCAGCCTCTGCTTCTGCTACGCCTGGTCCAGCTTTGGCTTCTGCTCCTCCCGGTCCAGCTCCGGCCTGTGCTTCGTCTGCTGCAGCTCCGGCCTGTGCTTCGTCAGCTGCAGCCTCAGAGTCTTCATCCTCGCCCGGTCCGGCCTCTGCATCAGCTGCTCCTGCTCCGCCTGGTCCAGCTCCGGCTTCAGCCTCAGAGTCTTCGTCCTCGTCTGGCCCAGCCTCAGAGTCTTCGTCCTCGTCTGGCCCAGCCTCAGAGTCTTCAGCCTGTGCTTCGTCTGGCCCAGCCTCAGAGTCTTCAGCCTGTGCTTCGTCTGGTCCGGCCTCAGAGTCTTCAGCCTGTGCTTCGTCTGGTCCGGCCTCAGAGTCTTCAGCTTGTGCTTCGTCTGGTCCGGCCTCAGAGTCTTCAGCCTGTGCTTCGTCTGGTCCTGTGCCCACCGGGCCATGGCCAGCACGCCTGACACTGGAGAGCCGCCGCTGCCTTCCGCGCGGCCGGCCTCCTGAACTGCTCCGTCGTCTCCCTCGCCGCCGCCGCTGCCTTCCGCGCGGCCGGCCTCCTGAACTGCTCCGTCGTCTCCCTCGCCGCCGCCGCTGCCTTCCGCGCGGCCGGCCTCCTGAACTGCTCCGTCGTCTCCCTCGCCGCCGCCGCTGCCTTCCGCGCGGCCGGCCTCCTGAACTGCTCCGTCGTCTCCCTCGCCGCCGCCGCTGCCTTCCGCGCGGCCGGCCTCCTGAACTGCTCCGTCGTCTCCTTCGGCCCCCCGACCGTGTGACCCGTGAACTCTTGTGCCTGTGGGCTCTGGGTCGGCCCCCTGAACCTTATTTGGACTACGGTCATGTGCTCCTGTGTTTTCTGTTGTTTGTTTTGTTTACCGTTCTGGTCCCTCCGTCCTGGTCCCCCGCCTCCCGCCCTGGGTGGGTTGTTTTCTGTTTTAGTTTTGTTTCTCGGGTTTGGGCTGTCGGGAGCCAGCCCTTTAGGGGGGGGTGATGTCATGGTCCTGGGCCATGTGGGCCCAGTATTCTTAGTTTTCATGTATTTTTGTATTTTGTTCTTTATTTAGGCCATGCTTCCTGGGTTGATCTGTTACGTTGTTCCTTATGTGTTTTCCCGTTGTGACTCTCACCCCCTGTGTGCCCCTCTGTGTATCTGAGCCCTCGTCTCTCCTTATGTTTTATTCCATGTTTCCCCAGCCCGTTATGTCTGTGTTTTCCCCGTGCTCTCTCTCCTCCTGTCTGAACCTCTGTGCACTTCCTGTTTACTTTGTGACTCTCACGCCTGTACATGTCATGTTCAGTTCACCCCGCCCTGTCTCGTTATGATTATCAGTATCACCTGTGTTCCCCGTGTGTGCCCACTTTCCTCGTTTACCCTCTGTGTATTTCTGTCTGAGTCTCCCTCTGTTCGGCGTCGCGTTCTCCCTCATGCTGTGTGTGATTCCCCTGTGTTCCTTGGTGAGCTTTATGTTAGTTTTTCCCAGTTTAGTTTTGTATTGTTTCTCGTGGCCAGCAATAAAGCTGTGTTTTTGAGTTCATCCCCGTGTGTGTGAGTTTTGCGATTGGGTCCTCATCCTGCCTGCCACACAGCCGAAACATGACAGCACCTGGGGTCTTGCCTGGTGTGATAGACCCCAGCCTCTATGGATCTTGTACTCAGAGCTTGTTCTTGTGCTGCCATGATTAGTGCCTCTGTGCTGTCTTTCAGTCCAGCTTTGTCCAGCCACTGGTAGGATTTCTGGATATCAGCCACCTCCTCTATCTGCCGGTGGTACATACCATGCAGGGGCCTGTCCTTCCATGATGGTTCCTCGTCTCCCTCCTCTTTCTTGGGTTTCTGCTGCCTGAGGTATTCACTGAGCACTCGGTCAGTTGGGGCCATCTTCCCAATGTATTCTTGGATGTTCGTTGTCTCATCCTGGACTGTGGTGCTGACACTCATCAGTCCCCGGCCCCCTTCCTTCCGCTTAGCGTACAGCCTCAGGGTGCTGGACTTGGGGTGAAACCCTCCATGCATGGTAAGGAGTATTAGATTATTCTGTTATTATATGTTACCTTATATATGTAATCAAAATAGTTGAATTAGAATACTGCTGTAGATCATATTATACCCTTTAATATAGAGTGTGTGAGCTGTATGTAGTTTAGTTCTCATTATACTTTTGAGTTAAAAGAACATATTCACTTATTAGTTTATTAGACAAGTGTGCATCACTCTGTATCCTTGATCTGCTGTGAATGTGTTACATGCTTAATTGTTGAATCATGAAGAGAAGATTGTAAGCAGGAGACTCTGTGTCTAAAGACAGGGGAGATAGATAGACCACATTCCACACCCCCACCGTACAGAAAGCAGAGAAACAACTGCCGAGGTCATAACTTAGGCGCTGTAACAGAGAAAAAATGTGATGTTTTGGCTTTTACGACTAGCTGGGGGCCACTAGAGACTATAAAAAGCTGAGCAACCCGTCACCATTTTGAGACATGTGCCTGACCCTCTGGTAGCATCTCTCCCGTCCGGACGTTGTAATGCTCTGACTGTTGAATTGTATGGAAATAAATGATTGTTGATTGAGCATTTATACACCGAGTATTGTCCCTCCTTCAGCCCAAAGATTCTTGTCTTTATGTCAGTGGCTTCTATCTCCTCCTTTGGCCAGCCTATTACCCCAGCAGGGTACCTGATCACGGGCAGGGCGTACGTGTTGATGGCCTGGATCTTGTTCTTACCATTCAGCTGACTCCTCAGGACTTGCCTGACCCTCTGCAGGTACTTGGTGGTTGCAGCTTTTCTAGCGGCCTCGTCATGGTTCCCATTCGCCTGCAGGATCCCCAGGTACTTGTAACTGTCCTCTATGTCTGCAATGTTGCCTTCTGGTAGTTCAATCCCCTCAGTTCTGACTACCTTCCCTCTCTTTGTTACCATCTGACTACACTTCTCCAGTCCGAACGACATTCCAATGTCATTGCTGTATAGCCTGGTAGTGTGGATCAGTGAATCGATGTCTCGTTCACTCTTGGCATACAGCTTGCTGTCATCCATGTACAGGAGGTGGCTGACAACTGCTCCGTTCCGTAGTCGGTATCCGTAGCCAGTCTTGTTAATGATCTCACTGAGGGGGTTCAGGCCTATGTAGAACAGCAGTGGGGACAGAGCATCTCCTTGGTAGATCCCGCACTTGATGGTGACTTGTGCTATGGGCTTGGAGTTGGCCTCTAGTGTTGTACGCCACATCCCCATTGAGTTCCTGATGAAGGCTCTTAGGGTCCCATTGATCTTGTACAATTCTAGGCATTCCAGTATCCAGCTGTGGGGCATTGAGTCATAGGCCTTCTTGTAATCAATCCAGGCAGTGCACAGGTTGGTCAGTCTGGTCTTGCAGTCTCGGCTGACTGTTCTGTCTACCAGTAGCTGGTGTTTTGCGCCTCTGGTATTCTTGCCAATCCCTTTCTGTGCCCCACTCATGTATTGACCCATGTGCCTGTTCATCTTAGCCGATATGATGCCTGACAGGAGCTTCCATGTAGTACTGAGGCAGGTTATTGGTCGCTGTCCAACTCTTCATACTGGAGACCCTTTCTTGGATATCTGCCACTGTGATGGTTACTGGACCCTGTTAAGGGAGGTTGCTGTGGTCTGCCCTCAGATCCACTAGCCACTGAGCATTGCCGTTATGGGTTGCGTCCTTCTCCCATATGCTCTTCCAGTATTGCTCCGTCTCCAGCCTTGGTGGTGCTGTTCTCTTATTATTATTGTTCCCTTGCCACTGAGAGTACACCTTTGCTGGTTCTGTGGAGAACAGCTGGGTTATTCTCCTGCCTTCTATCTCTCTGGAGTACCTCCTCAAGCGGCTGGCCAAGGCTGTGAGTCTTTGCTTGGCAGTTTCCAAGGCCTCAGGTATGGACAGCTTGCTGTATTTCTTATGCACCTTCTTTGTCGCACCTTTCTGCAACTCCGTTAGTTGGCTAACCTCCCTCCGTGCTACTTTGATCTTGCCCTCTAGCCTCCTTCTCCATGGAGGGTACTGCCCCTTGTGGCTGTTCAACTTGTAGCCAAGCATCTCACTGATCACTGCTGCCGTATTGTAGATCAGCTTGTTAGTGTGGGTAATCGTGGTGGGGGATGATCAGGGGAAGTGGCCACACATGGGAGCACAGCTGACACACATGAACCTAACGACAGGACCGGAGAAGTGAAACTGAAGACACTAACATTGAATACAGACTTTCAAAGTAAAACAGGAAACATGGAGATTAGACATGACCTGAACTAAACATAACCACGCAGACATGACGCACGAACCAGGGAGACTTAGTACAGGGGGAGATGACATAAACAACTAAGAAACAAAGGACTAAACAGCAACCTTGAAATTAACTAGATGAACTAAACTAGGGCACAAATGAATACCAAAATATATATAAGAACTCAAACACTGGGTCACAGACCCAGCCCATGACACTGTTTCACCCTTTTATTATTTCTTATCTTATGTGCAGCACTTTGTGATTCTGTCTAGAAAGGTGCTACATAAATACAATTATTTATTTGTTTGTTGTTTTTTGTTGCACACATTAAAACATGTCTTTGCACATAGTAGTAAATGATGCCCAAGGAGTCTTCTAATATTCAATTCAATTCAATTTTATTTATATAGCGCCAAATCACAACAAAAGTTGCCTCAAGGCTCTTAATAGGTATAGAGAAAAACCCAACAATCATATGACCCCCTTTGAGCAAGCACTTTGGCGACAATGGGAAGAAAAAACTCCCTTTTAACAGGAAGAAACCTCCAGCAGAACCAGGCTCAGGGAGGGGCGGCCATCTGCTGCGACCGGTTGGGGTGAGATAACAGAGACTTTCAGGAGAGAAACCTAATATTTAATAATCCACATTTCACTGTTTTACTCTTTAGTTCAGATGTGGATTATATATTGTTCTTTCTTTGTGATTGTTTATGTTTAAGTTGTTTATTGCTGGCTTTTAGTTTGTTTTTGTCTGTTTGGGAGCTGACACAGTCTCTATGGAGATGGCTTTTTGACGGGGTAGCATCAGGAGAGAAGCTCCAGAAAGTCGTGTTCCATGTTAAAAGCTAAAATATAACAAAAGAAGTTAAGCTCAACAAAACAAAACCTTTCAATTGCCCAACCCTATCTGTCCTCTCAACGGGTTGTATGTTTTCAATGTTTCCTTATTATTTTTGTCATAAAAATAAATCAAACAAATAAATCAAGCTGTGTGACAGCACCTTGCGTTTACGCCAGGCTGTGAACTGTCCTAAATCTACTTCCTTCATCCCCTTTTCAACTAGGATCCCAGTTTAATTTTCTTTCAATCCCAGTTTAAAACTATTCCTGACTTCCCTCAGTGTACACTGTAAACTCCAAAAGATACAATTAGCTTTTCCTGGTAAAAGGTCCTAGATTATTTTGTCAACCTTTGGAAACATCCTCTATAGAGTTCACCCGTTTCATCTTTAAAACTTAGAACTGGTTTCTTCTCCCCCTTTAACGGGTAGCACATATCCTGCCTGAACACTGTGTTTGGGCAATTTACATAACATAAAAATCCTGCAGCTATTCCTAGAGTCCCTCTCATTACTTTTATGCTCCCATTATAACCTGTGTCTAACAAGCTTTTGATCTTCTTTGCAATGTCAACAACTAGGTGTCTTTGTGCTCTGTTCTTCTCCTTTCTCTGGTTGGTTCCATTCGGTCTCGGGCTTCCAGGATTCTTGCCACCCCTGTGGCCGCTGTGGTCCTGAAATCTTAAAAGACCCTGGCCAACCCTTGTGATGGGGTGGCACCGCCCACCAGGCATGTGAAAGAAAGCCTGGCCTCTTTCTTTGACCGCAGGGATTAGACTACCCTTTAGCCGGTGCACAGATCAGGGGATTATTCTGCCCCTATTTTAAAAATCTGTGTGTTCTGGGGTCACAGCTGTGTCCCCTTTTTTACCAAGAGCCTTTCTATCCTCGTTGGTCTGGTGTTCCTAGATTTCCGGCAATCCTTTCGTGTTTATTGCTGTGCTTATATAATCCATCCTCTTGAAGTGCCTAGCCGAAGCCCAAACGCCATGACACTTGATCCCAGTTGCTGTCTTGGCACTCTCTGTGTATGTCTCCCCACGCTCCGAAACCCTGGCCAACCCTCGTGATGGGGTGGCACCGCCCACCAGGCATGTGAAAGAAAGCCTGGCCTCTTTCTTCGACCTCAGGGGTTAGACTACCCTTTAGCCGGTGCACAGATCAGGGGATTATTCTGCCCCATTTTAAAAATCTGTGTGTTCTGGGGTCACAGCTGTGTCCCCTTTTTTTACCAAGAGCCTTTCTAGAGAACTATGAATAAGTTGCCCCTCTACTCCAAATTACTGTTTAATAGGCAATTTGTTCTTTACTAGTTTGTTCCGTGATTGTAAAATCTGGTATTTTTGCAAATTTGTCCACAAACAATCTAATGGAGGAAAAAAAAATTCCCAAAAAGACTAATTAAGATTTCTATCAGAGCAAAATTGAGCAGATTGAGAAGAAATCTCTTCTCAATCTGCTGTCCTCTTTTGCTTGCATCTTTTTTTCCATCTGAGACTGACATTATTCCATGTTAATTATTTTTTCTCCATGAAAAACACAGCAACTCATCTGATCCCAGGCCGCCAGGCCCACGAGCTCCGGATCTCAGCAGAAAAGTGCCAATAAAAGTTGCAGACTGATCCAGGTATCAGTCTGACACAGGTTCTAGTATGTGACGTCACTGTTGGAACACTGTTACGCCTCTGCGTAACCATGGTTACAGGGGGACGCTTTGGAGCTCTGCTGCTCAGCAGCCAAAGATTTCAGGTTAAACTCTAAAACCAAATAAAATCAATATACTGTATATGTGTACTGTGTACCGCGTAAGCGTTCATTTTCTGCAAGAGGCTGGAAAACGGACGGTTAAAAGGTGACCGATGGCAGCCATACTGAGGTGAGTTGTTGAGGATATGTCGAGCTGTCGATAAGCACGGCTGTTTTTGTGCTCTTATTTACTGTTAGCCTGTTTTGCTGGCGTTAGTGAAGCTGTTTTCAACTGGATGTAACATTGTTGAACTCTGATGATTAATGAATAAACTCTTGATGTGACGATGGTAGAATGTAATTGTAACCCTGTGTTAATTTAGTCGTTTGATGCCGTTTAATATCCAGTACATCTGTTTGGTGTTTTGTTTTTAACACGCCCTGGAATAATTTAAAGTTTTACAATGCCGGTGATTTACGACTCTTTCGCGACAGTCAGCTGGGGAGTAAACTGTGGGGTTCTCAGAGGTAGCTCAGGGTTAGTATTTGGACTGAAGGACTCACAGACACGTTTCATATTTAGCTCTATACATTTTAAAAATTAAAAAAAAAATTCCTGGCCAGCCATTTTCTTATTCACAAAGGCTGTATGGTTATTGCCACAGACGCTTTCTCTTACTACAGATGCAGGGTTTTGTGGTTTTACAACCCATGGACTGAGAAAGGACTCAATAAGTAATCTGTTCATATATTCCAGGGTTAAACACAAGTGAGTCTCAATTTGATATTAAGTGAAGTGTTGGGACTGATGCCAACATTTTCTTCTTTCTCCCTGTTTAAATCCCATCATATAAGGGACCCTCATTTTATCCTGCTACAAACATATTCAGCCAGTGTTATTTAAGTTTCCTGTAAACTACACATGTGAAGTGGATGTGAGAGAGGCTGTGATGAAGTCCTGGAGTTTTTAAGGATGTACGTGCTCCAGTCCAGAAATGTGTACGATATGTTGGACACAGGTGGTAAAGTGCTGTCACACCCTGAATAAACTGTCCTCTGTTCTTTGGTAAGCTGACATATTTGTTACATAATCATGTGGTTTCTCAGAGGGGAAGTGGGGATTTCAGAATACTGGAGCCCAAGGTTAGGTGCAATAATATTCAGCCGTAATATTAGCTTATAACTAGGTCTTGTCAGTTAGCCAGTGTTGTGTCAAAAAGTCATATCTGCCATAAGCTAATTCCCGGTATTTGTCAAAAACCAGTTGATCATATTTAAACTGCTATAGATAACTTTTTGGTCTATAATATGTGAAACATGTCAAATGTATCCCTCATGAGTGATATCGAGTCATCTTGTGCCACAAACAACATTCCTGTCACAAGGTAGAAGCTGCAATCACTTTTTGGCTTTTTTTACTTCTTATTCATTCATTTGACATTAAAATGACTTTTTTAAAGAGTAATCTGGCCAAGAGGACAGCAGAAATTGCAACAAATATAATAATAGTTCTCTAAATATATTTTAAGTGTCCCAAAAGGACTGGGTTGGTTTTGATATAGTTACAATAACACAGAGTTATAAATATACTTGGAAAAATGGGTCATTATTAAATTTGATATATACCCTTTTTAAATCATGTTCACTAAAGTCTATTTACCAATATAAGTAAAGACATTGGAAATCAGTTTTTGTCAGACGATGACTTTTTGGCACAACACTGGAGGTAAAACAGGTTTGATCCTTCATATCTGGAGTCTGAAGGTGCAGACATATATTCAGACATCTCTGGGATGTTTAGGAGTTTAGAATTTCTCTGGTTCATTGGCTTTATTCAGATAATTCAGTAATCACTCAAGATTAGTTCCCAAGTCCTCCTGAATTCAAAGAAATATTCAGGGTATCCGGCGCTGTGCTTTCCCACAGGTGAACTCAGGTGAAATGAAAGAAGTAGTGGATGCCCTCCTCCTCTGGCACAATGATAACTCAGAAAAGCTCCTTGGAGTAAGGAGATCAGGCTCAGAAGTGGTTCTTTCTAAGAACGTATATCTGTATTTATAAATGACATACTAAGGATGAGTAATGCTTAAATAATGAGGAAAGTAAGCAGTGACCAATGACACGTTTAACAATGTGTCATTGTTATCCACTATTCTGTTTGTTTATGAGTACAAGATGCTTTTTTCTATCAAATAACCTAAAAAATGACTGACTGCACCTTTAAAAATACTAACTTAAATAAACCAAGATAACCCAGCAGTCCATAGGAAATAATGTGTGCACTATGTCACTAAAGTTATTTTAACTGCAAATGTAAAAGTAAACATAAATGAACCAAAGAGGAAGTGACATGACTTTGAGGACAGATGTGATCAGGTGGAAAGTGCAGAAAGCTGACTGATGTCCATCTGTGGCTGCATTCAATGTTGGCCTGTCCTGTATCAGGCATTCAGGATTTTCTTTGATGGCCATTTAGCTCTTATGGCATGAACTTGCTCAGTGCATTATTATTGGCTTTTCTACAGTCTGATATTTGTTTACTAATTGATTGATACAGTGCTTTCAAATAAGTTGATAAATAAGATGTTAAAAACTTCATCATCATATCAAACATGATCGATTTGGAGCAAGTTTGTTTGGCACATGCTGATTGCATTCTAATTATAACCAGAACAGGAGGCGAGAGCAGAGAACAAGAGTGCAGCAGTTTGGTGAAAGGAACAGGAAAGGTGAAGAAGAGGTGAGCATCCAAAAGACGAGCAAGAGGACAGTTTCAAAGGAGACATCACGGCACAATAAAAGCTGTAAGAGCAGAGATTCATTCATGTTTTTACTATTTTTTCTTTAGGTTTTACTCCCGCTGCTTACAGTAAATCAAATATAAAGAACAAACAAGAAGAACTCAAATTGCATTGTTGTTCAGTATAGTTCTGTGACTTCAACCTTTAGCTAACGTATAATGTTTGACATTTTATTATTATTATATATATTAAAAAGGTGCTGTTACTGAGTGAAACAAAGATTTCAGGTCTGGATTTAGCCCCAGTGTTTTAAGATCCCAGCAGCGCTCGTATTTATGGCCACATTTTTAAAAGAGACGAGCTTTCTGGGTGCTGACTCACATGGGACCCCTTTAGTTCATTGAAACTTTAATGCCAGTTTAGTTTAAGACATTAAACTGGACACGTTTTGAATCAAATTGATAATAACAGAGCGATGCTGGACATAAGCAACTGCGTTAGTGTGACGCCCTGCATATTTGAAGGATTGCAATAAACTTCTGTTCTTACTGAATCTGTAACATTGCCTTGATCTGCCTACATCATTTTTTAAATAGTTTGCGTTGCTGAATGAGTTTTGTGTCACTGTGCACAGAGAAAAACTCACCTGATGTAGTGGTAAGGCCATGTTCACCACTAGATGGAGACAACCTGGCACAGGTATTTTCTCTACACACTAAATTTCACAATGAAAAGCCTTGGTGGGAATTTTTGTTTACATAGAAAGCAAAAGAAAAAATGTCTTGAGGTCTTTCCAGTGTTTCCAAAATTGTGCTTTGAGATACTATTAAATTCCATTCTTTTGAATTTTTTTGGCGACAGACAAAGACTGGACTCAGAGTGGTCAAGCTCCAAAAATGATCTTTATGTTTGCATTTCCGAAAATGGAGACCCGCCACACGAACACACAAGCTCAGGTCTGAATTCTTTGCCAGCTAAATCCGTATATATATTTCTGCACTGCGTCACACCGACACACAGTTTACTTAGTTCTGCTTTTTGTCTGGTTTCCTGTATTTTATTAATACGCCTGTGCAGCTCTGCACTAAAACTTCCTGTTCTCTGCAAAAGCATGCAGTTTCCTGTCAGTACTCTGTGACATTGTGCTCAAACTGGCGTTCTCCTAGTCTGGCCTCTATAAAACAAAAATTAAGAATATATATTTATTTCATAACAATACACATCAAAACTTCACACAGACAAACACACACACAAAACAACAAAATATGTCAAATTACATGCATGTCTCATTCGTTTTTTGAGAATTTCACCATTTTTACTTTTCATGGAAAATAACTTGTGTTATTCATGACCAGTGTTGGTCAAGTTACTTGAAAAAAGTAATCAGTAACTTATTACTGATTACTTCCCCAAAAAAGTAATCCCGTTACTTTACTGATTACTTATTTTCAAAAGTAATTAATTACTTAGTTACTTAGTTACTTTTTAAAAACACGATTTACAACCTGAAGAGGTGATAAAGCGATAGATCTTTCAGCCCAGTTCTACTTTTTCTACATAACCCATCATACAAAATGTAATCAAATGGAAAAGTCTCTTTTTTTAACTTGTTTTATCAGTTTTAATCTTTTAAGTTTATGCATCAAGCAAAAATTTAATTATATGCAACATTCTCTGACTTGAATAAATTAGTTTAACATTTAAACCTATTTTCTACATATTCCAGCACATAAAATAAAATATTTTTTGTGTTTACACTCACTCTTTCAAATAGATGCAAGTAAAAAACAGCAGAAAATAAATAAAGTCAAAGACTCAGCGGTCCTGTTGCTCTATTTTCACCTGTAAAGCAGGAGTGGGGCAGGCGGAGGTTTACCCTGGTGCAGGTGTGCCACGGTCAGTTGAAGAATCCGCGAGTGTCTCTGTGAATTTCCCATTACGTGGTAGCGCACTCGGTGCTTGCTTGGAAGTTTAGGGGGTTTTTTTCGCTATAAAAAGAAGTTTTCTTCCCACGCAGGATGGACACTAATGTTTTTGTCACTTTTTATGGAATCAAACTCAAAGTAAGGTCAGTACTTCCACGCTTTAAACGCTGCACGCTCATACTCTCTCCCACAATCGATATGTGATCCATTGTTGATCTGCACACAGCTGTTGTCACTAACGGCGCACTCGCTTACGTCACTATCGTGAGACATTCTCGCAAAAAATCACGGTTTTAGTAACGCAGTAACGCAGCGTTCCTATGGGAAAGTAACGGTAATCTAATTACCGTTTTTGCAATAGTAATCCCTTACTTTACTCGTTACTTGAAAAAAGTAATCAGATTACAGTAACGCGTTACAAGTAACGCGTTACTGCCCATCTCTGTTCATGACATGATATCATTTAAAATAACTTTGTCAGGCCAGTGAATAGCTGCCACATAAGTATAAATCTAAATCATACATGTGGGTAGGGGTGCATAGTCAGTAAAAGTCGCCAAGTCTCTGCCGAGCTCCAAACCTGCTCTGCCACAGACAGAAGCATCAAAAAAGTGTGCTGGGAGCTTCATGGAAGGATTTCTTCAGCCAAGTATATCTATATGTATGTGGCCAAGAACCTTGTAGGGCATCTTAGCACAGTTTACTTGTGTCAGTTAGGTCAGCTAGTGGGATAGCAGAAAGGGCAGCCTTTTCATTATTTTATTGTAGAGTGACAGTAACTGCCTATGAGCTTCTAATCAGGCAGAAGTATTGACAGAAAAATACATTGATGAAAATCAAAGAAGAGAAAATTTATGTGATGTTCCATTTTCCTGAGAACTGATTGGCTGTGATGACTCCTTCAAGTACTACATGCTACTTTGTCCTGCTAGTTACGCCTGCTGTCTGTTCTCAGGCCTCCTCCTGTTTTACTGGCATATATCCGTCACCAGAGGGCTCCACTGACCTGCCTGCTGACATCAGAGCACACTCCTGTGTCATGTGACCTGGCAAAGCTGGACTCAGACCTGGCCCAGGCAAGTTAACCCTAACCCACAAACAATACACATATGCTTTCAATTGTGTAATTTCAGTGATCTAGGTAGCTCTGTTTTGGGAGTTCAGTTAACTCTAGAAATGTGTTTTGGAGTTTGTACGTGCTTTGTCTCTAGGGGCTACCACACATATTTATATATAAACATATATAAATAAAACCACTTTTTTTTACATCAGTAATTCCTTTTGTGCATAATTTTATATTATTGTTAATAATAAATTAATTCAAGCAACAAAACAACCTGAAGAGCCGGTTCGGAGCCGAAAGAGTCGACTCTTTTTAGTGACTCGAGCCGAAAGAGCCAGCTCTCTAAAAAGAGCCGGAAATCCCATCACTAGAACAGACACATGCAAGTTTGTCCGTGACCGCAGCCGCGTCGTCAGTGTTTTCTCCAGTCATTGGTCAGCATTATAATGTATGCAAATACCCCCCCCCCCCCCCCCCCCCCCAGCGCGACCCCCGACGCCAAAACAGTGCCAGCAGAGTGAAACTGAAAAATGGTTTGAAACCGAAAAATGGATTGAAACTGAAAAAAAAAATTGTAAGCGGAAACAAAGAAATTAGTTTCAATTAATTGTTTTTCACTATCAATTTTTTTTCAGTTTCAATACAAGATTTTTCAGTACATTTATTTCAGTTACAATATTTTTTTTCGGTTTCAATATTTTTTTTTCGAAGCAGGAGGTGTGTGCTCAACAGAAAGTCCATGCAGTGTTGTGTGAATCAGACCACATTTCCCATAATGCTTAGAGTTCCCAGCTAAAATAACCAATAACAAAGAGTCTCATGCTTAGGGTCAAAGGTCCTTATAAAACACCGTTCTGATTGGTCGCACACAGGCATGTTGCTTTCAGGAACCGTTGGAAAACAAATTATCAATCTCCACATTATAAGACCGTACCAATGAACAGTAGTAAGGCAAAATGGCCGTTCAAAGTCTGTAAAACATATAAACATACTTATCATGTCATGAGTATAACCCATAGAACAGTTTGCCATGACATGGGCTTCCTCAAAAAAGTTTCTTTTATGTTGAGCCCATCATGCTTGTCCATAAAAAGTCCTCATAATAACATAAATTGTCCCAATAAGTGGGTTAGAGCTTTCAGCTGCTCTGCTCCCAGGCTGTGGAGCTCTCTGCCCCCAGAAATAAGAAACATTGGTTCTCCCCCAGTTTAAATCCCAACTCAAAACTCATCTGTTCAAATCTGCATGTTCACTGTGAATCCACTGCTAATTTTACCTTGTGCTTTTGTTTTATTGTTCTTATTCTGCCATTGTTTTACTAAGTGTTTTATCCTATTGTAAAGTGTCCTTGGGTGACTTGAAAGGCGCTCATAAATAAAATTTATTATTATTATTATTAAAAAACATCAAATCAGAATTGGGCTTCAGATTGTAAACAATAATGGATGTACAGAGCTTATAATGATCCTCTGAGCTATGTACACAATCAAAATACACAAAAGGCACATCTTTTTATTGTCCAGTTCAGCTGATGCCCCTAGTTGGGGACCCCTTTTCCTCTCAGTTGTTGCAATGTGAGGACATAGGGTGACCCGAGTGGGGGGCCAGGCGGCACGGGCGGGTTAGGGGGAGCTCAAGTTGGGAGGTTGGCCACCAAAGGTGGCCAAACTCCATGCACAGTCCATACCTGTTCCCATCCCGGGCCCCCACGTCACTCACGGATTGCTCTCCAGGAGGGAAGTGTCCTCTCTTGTCCCGAATAAGGGGGCTGAAGCTGGGCTTAGGGAACCCAGAGGTTAGGTTTAGGACTGGAAGAAGATGGGGATTGAAATTAGGGCCCAATGTCCGGTTGGGGCTCCAGGCGGTTAGGTTTAGGGCCAGAATGAAGTCCCTGCATGGGGTTAAAGGGGGTTAAGGTTAGGGAAGGCCTCAGGGCCAGGAGTTTATAATGGGATGGCCATAAAAGGGCCTATACAAGTAAAAAGTGAAGGAAAAAAGAAAAAAGTAAAGAGAAGGGGAAAATTCACTTAATTGGAGTTACAGCACCCTCTAGTGGGTTGTATTGGGGTTAAACTCTCACATAATGGCATCTGAAGCCTCCCTCAAGCACAGAAATACATAAAATCAGTCACTCAAATTGGTTTCATGGAGATGCCCCATTAACATGATCATTCCAATGATCCAACATGTGCTCTGCAGTCTTGTCAGTCCAGCGGAGATTGTCTGATTCCATGCTGAATTTATCCGCAGGTAGTGCAGGTATGTGCTCCTTTAGACCTGTAATGAAATTGTTTATGTGCAATAATGTGTCTTGTTCTGTTTTGGGAAGAGCAGAAGAGAAGTTAATCACTGGGATATAAATGTCAGCTTGGGGGAACTTTTCTTGTGCCGACCTCAGCGTTCTTCTCAGCTCCGTTATTGGTGCATTTTTATCCCTCTGACGCCTGTTATTCAGGCCGAAGGAGAGAACCAGCTTCTCCACCGATGTGTCATAGTCTGCTTCATCTAGATGGATCTCTGCATGGCCCCATCTGGCTCCTGGGAAGCTGTCAATTTGTACTCCCTCCGCTACATATGGAGGGATCATGCCCACATTGGAGTCTCCGATGATCACCGATGCTTCCTTTGTGTGCAGTCTCCACTCTCTGAGCTTTTTCTTTGTGCTTGGGTGTCTCTTCCGGTGTTTGAAGACTTTAAGAGGTAACCCTAGGTAATGAATGATTGTGTTAGTGTACATATATTCAGGGGTGCACAAGTGGTCCGCAGGTGCGCATGCGCTGTTAAAATAAAGGATGCGCGCCAGATAAGAAGTTGCAACGCACGTTTGCTTACATAAGATTTTATCTTATGTACGCAAGATAAGGTGAGCTGGCTTCAAATGATTTTCACAGCATATTCTGCACCACATCTCTGTGCGTTCTTCATTGCTTTGAACCCAGCTCACCTCCTGCAACCACTTTTCTGAGAATACGCACTTCTTTTGCTGTTCGTACTCCTGCTGACATTTCTTTGGAAGTGGAGGAACACCAAAGTAATTTCTTCGGTGGCTGTAGCTCAGCAGATAGAGCAGGTCACCTACTGATCGGAAGGTTGGAGGTTCGATCCCAGGCTCCCCCAGTCTGGATGTCAAAAGCCTGCTCCTCACATACAAGGTCTTAAATAATCAGGCCCCATCTTATCTTAATGACCTTGTAGTACCATATCACCCTATTAGAGCACTTCGCTCTCGCTCTGCAGGCCTACTTGTTGTTCCTAGAGTATTTAAAAGTAGAATGGGAGGCAGAGCCTTCAGTTTTCAGGCCCCTCTTCTGTGGAACCAGCTTCCAGTTTGGATTCAGGAGACAGACACTATCTCTACTTTCAAGATTAGGCTTCAAACTTTCCTTTTTGCTAAAGCATATAGTTAGGGCTGGACCAGGTGACCCTGAATCCTCCCTTAGTTATGCTGCAATAGATGTAGGCTGCGGGGATTCCCATGATGCATTGAGTTTTTCCTTTCCAGTCACCTTTCTCACTCACTATGTGTTAACAGACCTCTCTGCATTGAATCATATCTGTTATTAACCTCTGTCTCTCTTCCACAGCATGTCTTTTATCCTGTCTTCCTTCTCTCACCCCAACCGGTCGCAGCAGATGGCCCCGCCCCTCCCTGAGCCTGGTTCTCCCGGAGGTTTCTTCCTGTTAAAAGGGAGTTTTTCCTTCCCACTGTTGCCAAAGTGCTTGCTCATCATATGATTGTTGGGTTTTTCTCTGTATCTATGAAGCGCCTTGAGGCGACTTATGTTGTGATTTGGCGCTATATAAATAAAATTGAATTGAATTGAAGTATACTTGGGCAAGATTCTCTTTTGTTCTCTCTGTTGAGGTCAGGAAAGCGATTCCGCTCCCTGAAGACCAACACAGAGACTAAGGAGGAGCTTCTTCCCACAGGCGATACGGTCTCTCAATCACACCACCACACAGTACTGACCCACACATATAGTTCTTACACACACACTGGACATTCTGGACATTGTTTTCACTTCATCACTTAAATCACTTTAAGCATATTTGCACTGCACAAGACATAATGTGGATTGCACAACACTGGTCACTATATTCTTCATTTCCAGTTAATACTTGTACAGCTGCTGTTATTGTGTATATATATATTTATTTATTTATATTTCTTCATACATTCTTATATAGTTCTATACTGTGTATTGTGTATTTTGTTGTACAGTTATTTTATTTTCAATTTTAATTTATATATTTTATCTTATTCTTTCCCAGTTAAATTTACCCTTCATTCTAATTTGTGTTGTACAGTTATTTCATTTTTAACCTTAATTTATATTTTATTCCTTCCTAGTTAAATTTACCCTTTTTAATTTTTCATATTTATTGCCTATCTTATTCATAGCCTTTTCATTTTTTTTTTTCTTTAGGTCACAAGCAGTTGTCTAGGCATTTCACTGCATATCGTACTGTGTATGACTGTGTACGTGACAAATAAAATTTGAATTTGAGATACTAACCCCAAGTTGCTCTCCGATGCATCCATCGGAGTGTGAATGTAGTTAGAAAGCACTCAGTATAGATGAAGTGCTTGTGAGAATGGGTGTGATTGGGTGAATGTGGCATGTTGTATAGAGCGCTTTAAGTACTCCGAGAGAGTAGAAAAGCGCTCTATAAGAATCAGTCCATTTAAAGGAGCTTGCTTCTTCGACATTTTTAAGAGTTCTAAACAAATGTCTGTCCTCCTCCAGAAAATCTTATGTACGCAAACGCGCGTTGCAACTTCTTATCTGGTGCGCATCTTTTAGTTTGACAGCACATGTGCACCTGTAGGACCACTTATGTGCTCTCCTGCATGTATTTAAGGAAAGAACTGTGTTTAATGGAGACTGTCAGTGACAGTCAATGCCCAAAAGGTTTTTGTTCAAGCAGTCCTGGCAGACGGCCTCGCTCTTACTTTCCTCATGTTCTCCTTTTATTTAACTGGAGTTGATAAATGACTTCATCCACCCATCTAATATGTTGAAAAAATCAAAGCAAGAAACTTGCTCACCATGTTTTCTTGATACTGCAGTTAATAAATCTTTCGAGCTCAGTAACTTTAACAATTTATTTCATCAGCATTCCAGTACCTGAAAACATTCCAGCATTTATCGTTGATAAATCTTGTATGAGAAGAAAGATTAAAAGTAATTGAGCAATATAGAGTTTAATAAATAATCACATCCGGTGCAGTGCAATAAAGTTTGCTTAAAAGAAACCTCAACATAAACAGACACTTAAGCTGTGTACATGCCGGAAGTGATTCGCTCATCACACATTGCTTTGAAGCTGGTGGTTGGTCGCTTGCTGACGCCCCAGTTGCCCAGATACCACTACCCTGTAAATCAACAATATTCTTCATTCCCACAGGTAGCACTTCAGGCTTTCACCTGACGCCTGAAAATGAATAAACTTTTATTCTGAATCCCGTCTACTTCACATCACCAGTGGTTATTTTGCCCGCTGTAGTCGTGGAACACCCTTCACTTTCTGGTCAGCGTGTAGCTGTGAATCTCTTCCAGTATGCACACAGCGTCACAGTGGAATCTGAGTTTCAGGATTGCAGCTGTTAACTCAAATTAATGCAAACTTCTTTGTGTTGTGTAAACTCTCAGCACTTTCTTAGTTCTTCCATGTGTAGCTGTAGTTGTTCATGGTGATGTGTGTCAGGGCTGTCTTTCCCAGGGTGGAAGGCTGCTGCAGCTGCTGGATGGAAGCAGGATGGAGACCACAAGAGGACAGTTCTACCGAGGCCTCGCCAACCTGCAAAGTGTTCACAGAATAAATACCCCTACACTAATTCACACTTTCTCTCCAACTCCTATTTTAGAATAAATCTGAGGTTGCTAGCTGGCACTAAGTGCTGTGGACAGCACGTTGACACAGGTTAACAGACAAACAGCAAAACCAGCCATGCAAACTAGCTCGTTCAACATCTGCATTATTTAAATTACCAATGCACGTGCCAGAAACCTGAGCGCCTCAGTGGGTACATTTAGTAAATTATCGTGAATTAAGTGGCTGGCCCGACTGTGTGAAGAAGACAGAGGCTTCACACATGTTACATGCAGATAACCCTGGTTATGGTTTAGGCATCATCTGCAGGTTGCTTGCTAAGAAGTAAAGTTGACATTAAAGTTGATTTGATCACATTCAGGCTACAGCTCATACATGCATGACATTCATGAATCAAACAAAAAGCAGCTTCATGTTTTCTGTGTGTTACCTGCTGCTTGGTGCTGTGTACGTTCATAACCGCGGTAGGAGTATGTGTGTAAAGCGCAGCTGAGAAGTTTCCTTTCTGCGCAGGCCGAAGTAACGTTAGGATAGCATGGAGAGACGAGGGGAGGACAGGTCCTGCAGTGTGGCAAGTACAAGTATACTGAACACTAACACACACAGTGGGAGCTGAGAACTGATACGAGACAAAAGTCTGCTTGTCCAGCTGCGTACCTGTGATCTCCAGACTGCTGATGTTCTGGTAGGAAGAACCAACTTGACTTCTCACGTTCACACAACGGCTCTATCAAAGCATAAATCACACACAGTGTCAAATTCAACTCAGAAGTATAAGTGATACGTGAGATGGTTACAGACAGAGCTTCGTGTGTGTGCTCCAAACACCTTCAGAGTGTGCATTGTAGCTCCTCTAAAAGCACTGGGGGCCAACAGTGTGGGCGGTAACCCTGCCTGGGAGCCGGATGAAGCAACCACACCCTTCCAATTGATGAAGAAGTTGATGAGAGTGAAAGTGTGAAGTCCTTTCACACATATCACAGACTCAGGCTTATGGTCCACAGACATGACGTGGCCCTCCTTATGACTAGAGAAGAGGTCAAGGAGTTGTCACAGAAAAACACACAGAGTACACGTAAAACAGACTAACGTGACAGTGCTAATGAGGATACAGCTGTAGGGTGTGGAGGTCTGGCTTCTTGATTTTGTCCTGGACTCCCATCTCCTTCAGCCAAGACAAAGTGCTGTCTTCATCTCTGTAGTCTCCATCATGGTCTCCTCCATCAACTGTATCGCTCAGCTTGGAGCACCTATACATTGAGACCACATTTACACACGATGGCACAAAAACACCACAACAAAAGGTTCTTCTTACGTCTGACTGATTACACTTGTACAATTTCCAGGTTAATAGTGCCTCATTTTTCCTTATGGTATATTTAAAGCATGACGACTGGTTATATCTAGTTCCTTCTACAGGCCTTTATGGCTTAACTTACCATCGTTAAAGTAGACTTTCATATGTGGTGCTCCCTGCTTCTCCTTGCTAACAGTTTTATGGTCCTTGGGTCTTTATCATAAAAATAACTAAACTTTTTACTTTTCTTATCTTTTGTAGAGTGCTTGTGTTAAGTCTGTAGGGTGCAGGTTTCTTTTTATTGCCCAAAAAGTTATTCCAGTCATTCCCCGTTTAATTAACATTTAATTTAACCTAATTAACAAGAATAATCCAGGCATCTGAGTCTCTTAAAAGTATTAGATCAGTTGTATCTGACGCATGAATATCCTAATCTCCACTGTGTATTCGGACTACTGAAGCCTCTGCTGCAATCTAATTAAATCCTTTCTTTATTCCTCTTGATTGGGTTGTGCAAACCATTTACATGAAGGGTAATCATACTACGTACTTGATTTTGCATTTGGTTGGTTTTTGTTCTAACAGTTGAGTTACGTGAGCTGTAGCAGAACTATGAAGCACACTGATGGATATTTTCAAACAGAAAGAATGACAGAGAGAAAACAGAACTGGAAGAACTTCATTTTAGCGTTAGCTATTTTGGTGTGCGAGGGATAATGTAGCTAACCCAGCAGAGCCCCCTTAATGCAACAGGAAAAAAAACAACAACTTCTAAAGTGTGTTCTGTGCATTTTGTCCATTTAGATTCGATCTTTCACCAAATGTTTCATTATTCAGTGGATAGTCTGAATTATGCTTATGTTAGGCATAGGGGTACCTGGTCATCATGCACATACAAACAGTCATAACCCACCAAGTCATTGAAAGTTGGGTTCAATGATATAGTAAGGCCAGACACTCCCTGGTGCACTCGCCTTGCTGTCAGCGGTCCAAGCATCCAGTGCAAAGGCCAGGAAACTATGAATGTTAGAAGAAACATCTGTAGTACTAAGAGTTGCCAGTACTTGGCTGCTCCATCCAGTATTTGAATCCATAGTGTGGTACTGCACTTGTATGAACGTCCACACGAACCAGCTTCAGTGAATAATTCTGTGAGAAGGCGACTCCGCTGAGAACCGGAGTTCTGTCCACGCAGGAACCAAGAAAATGTGGTTCCATAAAAGTGAAATGTGAACCACGATCAGTTATTAAACATTCCAGCGATGGCATTACTCCACATGCTTGGTGTCGACTTCTCTACCTGCACATTCTCTTACCCAAATTCTTCATTATTGCCATGCAGTTCTTTCAAACTGTTGCCTTCAGTTGCAAAGTTGTAATTTAGCACAGCCATTGGAAGCTTTGCAGGGTTGCTCTGTTAGCTCTCATATGTCCTCACTAGAGATGGACCGATCCGATATTACGTATCAGACCTAACTTACTGGATCGGATATCAAAAAGAAATAAAAAATGTAATCCGATCCATTAAATATCAAAAAAGCAGCTCACAGAACTTGCGACAACTCCTAACTCAGCTCATAACCGTAGCACGTGGGAGCAGTATGCATCACGTGATAGAGCGGCTGTGGTGCGCCAGACCTGTCGGCGGTCTGGTTGAGCATTTGTAGCCTTGCTACCAAACCGGCATTTCATCTCCGAGGAAGTTATCCCAGAGAGAAGTAAAGCAAGTGTGTAAGTTCATCTCTGAATGTTTGTAAAGCATTCCAGCGTTAGCGACTGCCTCTCTCTCTCTCTCTCTCTCCTGCTGCTACTTCAATCATGAAACTGATCAATGATCAGCTGATCGGCTTTTCTGTCGCGAGTCCGTCTCTCCTGTTTGTTTATCGCCCACTTTGCACCAGAAAGAGGAAACCACCGGCTGAACAACAGCAGCTTGATAAGCTTAAACGTGTATTTAATATTACTTTCTACACCAGGACCTTTATCTACGCAGCTGACGGCTGGTAACTGTGCAGGGGCGGATCTAGCAAAGTTTAGCCAGGGGGGCCAGTAGGGCATGAACAGGGAAAAGGGGGCACAGAGACATACTTTTCTTTCTTATTCTCATTTAAAATGTCTAGTTTTTAATAAATAATTATCTGACTCTTACACCCAAAGTTTTAATCTGATGTAAAATGTATAGAAGTCCATTACTGTATATAGTAACTGTTAAGTCTAATATACCCTAGTAAGCTATACTACTTTTTCCATCTGTGCAGTTCTGTTGAAGAAAGATGTTGAATCTATTTAATTATTCTTGAAAAATAATTTATTTCTGTGCATTTTTTTTTCACACTGCATCAAATTAAAGTTGATTACGTCGATTAAGCATCATGAGGTGGAGGGTGGGGGGGGGGGGGGGGTGGTTCACTATTTTCTTTTTTTTGCTGGGAGTTTGCAGCCCTATTAGTTAAGTTGTTTAATATTTCTGCTAAGTACTATTTAAAATACCAGAATAGGGAGGATGGAGCAGGTTTAAGTTTATTAGATTGATCAGTGTTGCTGAACTATGAAATATTTTGGGTGCAGTGTGTTTTTTACATACAGGTATAACAGAATAGCTTTAGTGTTTGTTTGTTTATTTAAACTTTAGTATGAACTTATACAAAATGCAGCAATACATTAAAAAAAAAAGTTTCATTGATTAAAAAACACTATATCGGATTCATATCGGTATTGGCCAATATCCAAATTTATGATATCGGTATCGGACATAAAAAAGTGGTATCGTGCCATCTCTAGTCCTGACTTGGGCGCTTCTCAGTTTCCGCCTCGAGGTGTCCTGTGAAGCAGATCCCCTTGGTCTCCTTAAATCCTTCACTGCCTTGTTTGCCCTGCTGTACACTACCAGCCTGTACACTTTTATTGTGGCAGCAGGGCTGGTGTCTGGGATCAAATGTCTTGCTTCGAGTTTTGCTGCTGTATTCTGAGTTTGACTCCACTCAGGGCTCTTGAGCTGTTTTAATAAAATCATTTATAGAATCAGATGTTGTATCCTTCCAAGGCCTCCACATGGTGGGAGCCTCCAGGTCTGCTCATGAATGCAGATTCGAGTTCCACTCTTCCATATCAGCTGCTGCTTCTTCCGCTTCTTCTTCGGGGTTTAACAGCAGCTGGCACCCTTTTACATGCATTGCTGCCATCTTCTGTTTCAGGCGTTATTACACTCTTAAGTCCTGCTACTTATTCCTGCGTTTTTCGGGATCCTACAAAGCATCAAATGACGCATCTACTATTAAATTGGCTCATGGCCGCTCAGACATCGTGTTTGTCTCTTCAATCGTCTTTTTAAAAATCTTTCCCATCTGGCAGCTCCGCCAGATGTGAACTACCCAATGATTTTTCATTTTAAAAAAGGAAGTATTATTATTTATTATTAGCTGTATGAGAAGTCAGCTATTCTAGAATGATATGAAGCTGTGTGGAAACTGCTGAGTGAGTCCAAACTGATATTTTACACATATTTTCAAAACAGTGATCAGAATCAGAACCCCGACAGCTCCCAGCCCTACTGAGCACAGACAATGAAAGAGCAGCACTTACGTGACCTCTTGTTCCTCCTGCTCCTCCTCTTGGTGAATGGTCTGCTTCTGTGCCTCCCTGCACCTCCTCTGTTCCTCCAGCAGAGGGAGGGTGAACTCTATACCTATATGGGTAAACTGATCAGTGAGGAGCAGCGAATGATGAAGCTGTCATGTCCTCTGTTCAGTCCTAACCTCAGGCTAGAGGTCTGACATTGTTTGACTCCTACAGCTAATTTTTCTTGTACTTTTTTATTTGAGTCATGTCTTAAAGAATAAACTACAGGCAAAGCTTTTTCATACAGCGGTCAGGTTTGTGGACTATTTTACTGCCACTACATGTCACATTTCAGACGAGTGGAAAGAAAATGTTGGTTGTCCACGCTGCCTGCCCGGGCGGCTGACAACAATACCTTATCAGCCTTTTACGGCTGTAAATGTATCAAATGAAAATTAATTTTGAGACCAAAGCTACAGTTCAGCTCTCACCTTCAGCCTTCATTGCCTCTCTGAGGCCCCTCGTTGTGGGGGAAATGAAAGCAGTGATGCTGCTGGATCCTCCAAGACCTGCTGCCCGGAACAACACTGTGAACTGACAATGAAACAGATGAGCTGAAGGACGGTGTTGCTGAGCACAGTTCAGATTGCATATTAACACCTACCTGATAGGAACAGAGGTAGAAGTACGGACACAGTCTGGCCTTTAACAGACTGTAGAGAGATGACAGACTGACGGACCTGAGCAACAAACATGGACAAAGGAAGGAGTGTGGGAATAATGCCACTGAATACATGTACAGTACACAGAACACAGCAGCCAGTGTTCAGCAGTTTCACAGTACACACAGCATTCATTTGACTCTGGCTGCATCGAGTATTTTGAATTACAAAAAAGACCTCAACAAGGCAGCACCTGTTCCTGGAAGCTCCACTAAAACCTTTACTGGATACAGGCTGGCGTTAAAACACCTGTTTCACTTTATAACTACACCTGACCTGTTTGTCACAGCTACAGTAAAGTTACATTCAAACTCACAGCTGAACACACGCATACGTCACCTGGTCCAGGAGATACAACAATGTCAGAAGTCTTTTTGCAGAGCATCACCATGGAGCTCCACCTAAAAATGCTACTTCATTGTGTGGCTGCTCTTACTTGGCCATGAAACACTTCACTGTACAAAGGTTCATTTAATGTGCAACCCTGCTGTGTGAGATTTAACCCCACCTGTGAAGCTGGATTCAGGAAAGAAGTGTTTAAACATGTTTAGCGCTAGTACAGAGCGTGATGTCACTGGGTCCGATGGTTAGCTGGCTGCTGCTAACAGACTGGGTTTGTGTTAGCTAACTGTGACAGAGCTGATAACTCGGTGGAAAAAAAGGTCCCTGATACTAAAACACAGTCTAAGGAGGTCATAACTTCCTTCTCTCTCTGACAGATTTATTGGGGCTACTCAGCCTAACAATGACCTCTTTCATCTACATCTCTTCGGACCTCCAGTGTAAAGATCTCAAATCTTAGAATCAAGTTCAGTTTTTTTTAATGATTCATTTATCAATAGGACATATCAGTGAAACCACCTATCAGTCAGTTATACATAAAAATGGCTGCAATTCCTAAACAAACAATATTTTTATTAAAATCCGTCGAGTTAAAGCTGAAAGTCTGTGATTCAATCGCATCTTGATTCATTTAAAATCAGGACAGAGAGAAAAATGAATCATTGCAGTAAAACCTTGTCACCCTGTCAGCCTCACCATTCTGTCATGAGACTCTGCTGTATTGTTGCATCATGAGCCCAGGGGGCGCTCTTGCCAAAGAAGCTCCTTTCAGCGTTGATCCTAGGGAACAGAGACAGCCAGGGTATGGAGGGATGCTGCCAGTAGACCAGGCTTTGCTGGAAGGCACAACGTAGCTCTGAGCAGGACCTGGGATCCTATAGCAGGCACAGAGACAGGTCGGGCTGAGGAACAAGCTACTGAAGAACCCAAGATAAACTAAGAGCTGTCGGGTATCCATATCAGCATACTTTATTAATACCTAAGGAAATTATGTGGGTTACAGTTGCTCCAGTAAAGTAACAGTAACAGACGAGTAGGGCTGCCACGATTAGTCACTAGTCACGAGTATTAAAATCGTCGACGACAAATTTGATAGTCGACGCATCGTTTGAAGCTTTGTAAGATCCCAAAAGACGCAGGAATAAGTAGTAGAATTTAAGAGTGTAATAACAGACTGAAACAGAAGATGGCAGCACTGCATGTACAAGGATGCCAGCTGCCGTTAAACCCTGAAGAAGAAGCAGCTGTGTCCCACAATTCATAGCGCAGCCCAGCTTAGTTTCCAACAATGGCGGCAGCTAGTTAGTTTGAATATTACTCTTATTATTCTTTCTGGGTCACAAAATAAACGTTTAACATATTTTCAGGCGAGAATGTAGCTGTGTAAACCTCAAATATCTGCTCAGTTTATCAGGACACCACATATTTTCAAAAGCGCTCCGACGTTTTCGGAGACGTCTGTTACCCACTAGCTCGATAGCTAACCGGGGGCTAGGCTCACTAGAGCCGTGAGAACACCGGACTCCCGGCAAATCGTTTTCAAACCCACTGCTGTCTTTTGCTACTCAGGTTAAACAGGATATATAAGTCATTCAGATAACTTACAAATGTTATTGTTTGGCTTTTTTTCAGTATTTTATTTGTTCCTGAGTAAATCGGTTTGGCTGAGATTAAAGTTTTTACACAGCTGAATAAATGTCAAGCAGACAGCTGATTATCAGAAGTGTGAGATGCTGGAGAATTTACTCCGGTGTCCTGTTATATTTTAGATAGTAAGGAGCAGACGGCTGAGTTTATTAAACTCCACTGAAACAACCTGCAGATTTCATTAAAATTTAATTCATCTTGTCTTTACTTTTAGTTAGCACATACGTAAACACTTAAAGCTGTAAGCTAATGATAGTTATATAAGAGCAGATGCTGCTGGTGCAATAAGCTGTACGTTTTACGTCCAATGGATGATGATCTGATTGGTCAACTAATCGCAAAAATAATCGGTGACTTGTCGACTATCAAAATAATCGTTTGTGGCAGACCTACAGACGAGATTATTTAACGATACAGTATGTTACACATGTGTATTTAGTTCTATACTTCTGGAGATAATTTGTTCACTCTGGTGCTCTTAAACTGGTGCAGATTAATTGTCATCTGGTATTGACTAATAACAAATACACACATGCATTTTGTGTGATAAGCACAAGTATTAAAACCTAATGGTGAAATAACTAGTAGCTCAGTGTTCCAACATGCAGAAGAAGCAACTGCTATTGCAACTAGAGATTTGAAAGAGCCGCTGACCTGAGAGGAAAATCTGGACCCTCAATGATTACGAAGACTATGTGAAGTAGGGCTGGGCGATATGACCCAAAATTCATTTCTCGATATTCTTTAGCTGGATGACGATATATATCTCGATATTTTTTTAAAGCCATAAAGTAAGAACAAAAAGAGAGTTCTTAGTCAAAGCTGTGTCCCAGATGTCACACAGGCACTTTCATTATCATACAGCACAGATGTACATGAAAAAATTACTCAGAAATAAATTATGAGCATTTATTAAATAATAATGCTCCATAAATAAAAGAAAACAATGTTGTTTTTGTGCATAACAAAAAGCTCACAATTGTGCAGTCAAAACGTGAACTAACAGACGCTGAGCATAATAACAAAGACCATAGACTTCCGCTATGGTTCGCTGCTGAGCAGTCGCGTGGCAGAGCCGCTCCTAACTTTCAAGAAGTTCACTACTAATTTAATCGAATTTACATCAAATTCTAGCTTTACTGGAAGTGCCAAATTCAAAAAAAATATATACGATGCCTCCCAAAACTACAAAGCAACACTCAAAACAGCAAAAGCCTAACCTGGTTCAAGATCCGGAACAACAAGCTAGCGAGATCACGGAAGATGAGCTAACTACGGATGCTAATGCTAGCGAAGTTGTCCCGACATCCGTACTTCAGTTAATGCAAGTAGACTTTGGGAAAAGATTTGATATTGTGCTTGCCGAAATCAATGCCGCAAGATGTGATATACAACTTCTGGCAAACCGTGTCGCGCTGGCAGAGGACAGAATTGGAACAAACGAGGACGACATTGCTGCTGTTAAAGCTACGAATACTTTGGAAACGAAGTTGGAGATACTAACACGCAAGGTAGAAGAGCTGGAGAATGACAGTCGAAGAAATAATATTCGCTTGGTGGGTCTCCGTGAAGGAGAAGAGGGCACAGATATGTGTGAATTCCTAACTAAGTGGGTCCCAGAGGTGCTTGGGATTCAATCTTTCCCAGTACCCATAGTGATTGAGCGAGCCCACAGAATCGGGAGACCCCGGGATGTTTCAAAGTCAACAGTAAATCCAACACGGCCCCGCGAGGTGTTAATGAAGTTTTTAAACTCTGCTGATAAGGTTCGGGTTCTAAGAATCGCCAGGCAAAAGGGCAGCGTACTTTATGAGGGCAAGAGAGTCATGTTTTTTTCCAGATTTCTCAGTGGAGCTCTGTAAACAACGAAGGTTGTTTGACCCGGTAAAAAAAACCCAGCTGTTAACACTTCGCATCCCGGACCTCCGTTTTGGCTTCATCTACCCAGCAAGGATGTTGATAACCTTTCAAGGGGACCGACATATTTTTGTTAATCCATCTGAGGCAAGTTCATATGTACAACAGCTCAAGCCAAATGGACAAGAGAACGTTACGACCTGAAAGGCAAATGTTCACTTACCGGTAAAGCTTCTGTTGTCATGATTGTAATGTTGGATTTAAGGATAATTTCATTCCAGGCCATATAGTTAGTGAATAACAAATATACTTTGAGTATAGAAGTGTCATGGCCTGATTTAATTCTTTTTCGTTGTGGTGGCAATTTACTGTTATTATTTTATAATATCTGACCATCCACTCTTAGTTAACTTTTCTATTTTATTAGTTTTATTATTAGAGAGCGGCTCTGTTTTCTTTTGTTTGTTTGCTTTTTGTTTTTTTTCCAGAATTGACTATTTCTTACTTTCTGCATCTTTGGTACCCATGGTAACTAAATCCTGGTATGATAGTATTGTTATATCAGATCACTCCACCGTTTCCTTTCAACTAAATTTACCTAACTTACCATTATTTACCACTAGATGGCGACTGCAATCTTTCTGGTTAAAGGATCCAGAATTTTTAGAATATATTGGAAAGCAAATAGATTATTATTTTGCTTATAACACTACTCAAACTACGGCGACTATAAAATGGGAGGCCTTTAAAGCTTTCCTGAGAGGGCAAATGATCAGTTTTACAAGCTTTTTAAAGCATCCGGGATGGAACTGGTTCATTTGGAGAAAAAGATAAAAGATATTGAGGAAGAGATATTTATATCCAAATCTAATGCTCAAATTCTAGAGTTAAATAAACTCAGAGCTAAATTTAATATTTTGTCATTAAATAAAGCTACTAAAAGTTTACTAAGACTGAAACAGTCACAGTATGAACAGGGTGAAAAAGCAAGTAAAATACTGGCTTGGCGTATTAAACAAACTCAGGCTGAAAGAACAATAAACTCTATAACTACAGATGAAGGACAGATCACAGCTGATCCTAAACATATAATGACTCTTTTTGTACTTTTTATAAACAGCTATACAAAACTGAGCATTTAAAGTCATTTTCATCAAAACAAAAAATCTTTTTGGATCAACTGCATTTTCCTAGACTACCAGAAAACGATATGGATGAACTAGAGCTTAATATAACAGTATAAGAAATTACTAATGCTATAAGGAACATGAAAGGGGGCAAAACTCCTGCACCTGACACAATACCAATAGAAATATTTAAAATATTTAAAGATAAATTAATCCAGCCTTTATTGGATATGCAACACATTGTAGTTCTTATAGACCAATCTCACTGTTGAATTATGATTACAAGATACTTTGCAAACTATTAGCTATAAGACTAGAGACACTCTTGCCTAAGATGATTCATTCAGACCAGAACGGCTTTATCCAGGGGAGGCAGGGGTTTCACAATATACGGAGGGTCATGAATATCATTTATGAGAAAAAAGAGACAATGCGTTAATCTCAATGGATGCGGAAAAACACTTCGACAGGATCGAATGGCCGTTCTTATTTGAAGTTTTGAAAAAGTTTGGTATTGGAAACAGATTTTTTAAATGGATTCAATTGATATACTCCAACCCTCAAGCAGAGATTTTAATTAATGGTCTTTTTTCCGCATCATTCAGATTATATCGTGGAACTAGACAAGGGTGCCCCTTGTCACCTCTCTTGTTCACCTTGGCAATTGAGCCTCTTGCGATGGCAATTCAGAATCATAAAAACATATCAGGAATTAAAGTAGGCAATGTTGACCACCGTATTGCCCTATATCAGGGCTCTAGACTAACTTTTTGCCATGGGCGTACCGGTACGCCTAACTTTAAAAAGTTAGGTGCACACAAATTTTATAATAATTGATATAATATAATGTGTTTTTCTGGATACACTGTGCTTTTTCAGCATTCAAAGATTGATGACACCGTGTCAGAGCACTGGCTATGAATTTCAGAAGGATCAGGCCTTAACAGAAAAGTTAGCAATAGTTCTTTTCCTATTACAGCTACATCCACTTCTGTCGTGCCTAGGCTGCTCACTAGGGCTGGGTATCATCACTGACTTCTAGAATCCATTCGATTCCGGTTTTCAAAGTCCCGATTCGATTCAACTTAGCCTCAGACAGTGAGAAATATTATAATTCTGATCATTTATCAGTACTGACTTCATCAGAATTGTGAACATCACAGCAGATGCCTTTGTGTGAAAGTAACTGAGAATAAAACACAGAAAAACATGAAGGAGATTTTCCTGGTCTGGCTTTTTATAGCAGATAACCTTAAAAATATTCTACAATGTTCTGCATATAAAATATAAATTTCTTCAGCATTGAACAACAGAAAAAACAGGCTTTCTTGTCCGAGGTCATTTAAGTGAAAAAAAGAAAAAGAAAAAAAAAAGACAGCAGCCACAGCGCTGTAAATAACGGTAGACTGGTGGGTAATAAGCGAATGAATAATACAGAAAACAGAGATTGGAGACGGGAAACTGTTCTTGAAGTACAGAGAGAGAGAGAGAGCTAGCTGTGCATGGAGTGTGATTTTAATAGTCGTGGAAGCAAAACAGCAAAATTCATGACGACATTGATCAAATGTGAAGCGCAGTTTGCTGCTTCTTTTGCTGCTGGCTCGGTGAATTTTGGTTGGAGAGAGACAAAACCTGCAGCTCAGAATCAGCGCAAAAAGACGTAATCACAGCGCGGACCGGACGCATCAGGATCGCTAAGCTCCGACAGCGGGTGAGAAAGCCGAGAAAGACAAAGCTGATTCTGATGCGTCGGGTCTGTGTTTACGTCTTTGTGTGGAGTCCGTGTACCTGCTCTCGTTTGCTGTTTGGTTGTTGTTGAAATGGTTTTGTGAGCTTTAATCTGAGAATCTGGCGTTTCTGGCAAAACACAGTTATATTTAAAAGTCGATTCAGGATTTAATGAATTGATATGGCTTTATTCAAGCTACTCACCTCCCACTTCCACCTGCACTTTCAACTGGACCACGGCCAATCAGAGAGGTCCCGCCCCTTACTATCTCTGATTGGTTTAGTCCACGATAGGGGCAAAATGTGTGTCTGTTGTTGACCACAGGGAAGGTTGCAGATTTTTTTTTTTTTTTTTTTTTGCTACCCGAACAGTTGGTCGCACAGGTGCAACCAAATATTTTTTTTTTAGTCGCACCACTGAAAAATTTGGTCGCACTCTAGAGCCCTGTATATGCAGATGATGTGATCCTGTTCTGCACTAATTTAAACAAATCAATACCATCCATATTAAGTCTCATTAATACATTTAGTACATTTTCGGGTTATAAAATAAATTTTGATAAATCCGAAATATTATTTTTGAATAAAAATGAACGACAAAATCCTCCAATCAACACTCCCTTTCTGCTATCTCAAATTCAAATTTTATTTGTCACGTACACAGTCATACGCAGTACGATATGCAGTGAAATGTTTAGACAACTGCTCGTGACCTAAAGAAAAAAAAAGAAAAGGCTATGAATAAGATAGGAAATAAATATGAAAATTAAAAAGGGTAAATTTAACTGGGAAAGAATAAGATAAAATATATAAGTTAAAGTTGAAAATAAAATAACTGTACAACAAAATACACAATATACAGTATAGAAATATATAAGAATGTATGAAGAATTATAAATATATATATACACAATAACAGCAGCTGTACAAGTGAACATGGGTTTACTTATCTGGGTGTGAAATTAACTCACTCAATTGAAAATATTCTGGCATCCAATTATAATTCCTTAACGACGTCAGTTACTACACTTCTAAACAGATGGATGAAACTACCTATATCTTTAATTGGTTGTATTAATATACTAAAAATGTCAATTTTGCCAAAATATCTTTACCTTTTTCAATCAGTATCTCTCTCTCCACCAAACTCTTTCTTCTTAGATTTGCAAAAACTATTCCGAAACTTTATTTGTAACAACAGAAGACCAAGACTCAGAGTCTCATTACTATACCTTCCTTATGAAAGAGGGGGTTTACAACTTCCAAATTTAAAGTGGTACTTCTGGGCTGCTCAAATCAGAGCGGCAATGTTTTATTTTGTTAATGAGCAGACTTCAGTGTGGGTTTCTATGGAATCCACAGAAATCAAAATTCCCCCGAACTTATATCTTTACTCAGCCGACAGGAAGACAGTAAATAAGCAAACTAAGAACCCCTTTTTAAAAAAAACACTATAATGATCTGGTTAGAAACACATAACTACTTGGGAGAAATGATACAGCTGTCTAGGTTTACTCCGATATTTGGAAATAACAACTTTCTTCCTGGTAGGGCGGATGCAGGTTTTAAATTTTGGTTTGATCAAGGTATAAGAAAAGTGTCTGATATATTTAGGAATAATACTCTTATGTCTTTTGAACAACTTAGAAGTACTTTTTCTATTCCTGTCAAACATTTTTTTAAATTTCTTCAATTAAGAAATTTTATCTTAACCACAGAAGGTAACAGCTTAGAAATCCCCACCTACTCCTCTCTAGAGAGCACAGTTATAAAGCATCTAAATGGGAGAGGCCGAGTTTCTGCATTGTACAAATTATTTATGGGCAATTCCAAAGAATCAACACAGTCTATATTAGAGGCTTGGAGGAATGATTTGCAAATGAACATATCTGATGATGAGTGGTATAAATCATGCTCCTTGGCCCAGAGTCAGACAATTAATGTGCAATCTCGACTACTTCAATATAAATGGTTAACAAGACAATATCTTACTCCGTCAAAAATGCATCATTTTAACTCAAACATCCCAGACTCCTGTATTAAGTGTGGAGTGGACAGGGGCACTTTATTTCACTGTATATGGGAGTGTCCACATGTGAAAATCTTTTGGGAAAAGGTAATAAATCTGTTGAGTCAAATTATTGGTGACATGATTCCACTTCATCCTAAAATATGTATTTTAAATATATACCCGAATAATTTTGTACCTGCTGCAAACAACAGAGCTCTGTTAACGACTGGACTTGTGGAAGCCAAGCGCTGTATTCCTGAGTTGGAAAAATCTAAAAATATGTGGACTATCTCAGTGGCTTAATGGACTGACATCTATACTAACTATGGAGAAAATAACTTATGCATTAAGAAATAAACTGGACAAGTTTGGGGCTCTATGGTCAAAATTCTACAACTTTCTGGAGAACTGCAGCGTGCACACTGTGGACTTAACGTCCTGAAACTCTAACTTGATTTGTATATCTGTCCTTCCCTTTTGTTATGGTTTGCTTTGTTTTTGTTTCTATTACTATGTTGTTTCTGTTTCTGTTGTTGTTGTGGTTTTGTTTTTATTTATGTATTTATTTATTTATTTTTAATGCTCGCGGTGCACCATGTAAAACCGGTTAAAACCAATAAATAAATGTTAAAAAAAAAAAATAACAAAGACAGATTTCACAGCTGCTCTGTTCCCAAGTTGACTGCGCGACTGACAGCCTGGAGTTTGAAATCCGCTTCATAACCACGTCTCTTAACAGCTGCCCTTTGTGGTGCTTATACGCACACAGTCCGGTAGTATTGCGTTGAAGCACAGTACGTATCACTCCGTAATGCTCCGACAATCCATCAAGCGGTGCAGCTTCGTAGCTACCAAAGTCGTACTACAACATTTTTGACAGATTGCTGAGCGCCGTGTAGCACATAAAATCGGTTCACGGTCAGTAAGCACAACCAGAATTCATACATAAGGTGCACTGTCGATTTTTGAGAAAAAGAAAGGACTCTAGGCCGTGCAGCCCCCGTGCGATGTGAATGCAACATTACAGACAATCCCCACTGTGGTCATCAATGTAACCAACCAACTGATCTACCCCACAACAGCAGTGATCAGTGAGTTTTTTGGCAACAAAATGAGCACCCACAAGGAGCAGTACCCTCCATGGAGAAGGAAACTAGAGGCCAAGGTCAAGGCAGCATAGAGGGAAGTATCGGAGCTGCAGAAAGGTGTGATAAAGGAAGGGATGTCTAAGAAGTACAGCAAGCTGGTCATACCTGATCATCAAAGACTCACAGCCTTGGCTAGCAGCTTGAAGAGGTACACCAGAGAGATCGAAGCCATGAAAATCAAATCATCTGAGGTGTGAGGTGCTGGAGATGGAGCAATATCGGAAGAGTATACAGCAGAAGGACACAACCCGTGACAGCAATGCTCAGTGTTCAGTGGATCTAAGAGCGGACCACAGCAGCCTCTCTGAACGGGATCCATTAAGCATCACAGCGGCAGACATCCATGAAAGAGTCTCAAGCATGAAGCGTTGGGCAGCACCAGGCCCTGACATCATCCACGCCTACTGGCTAAAGAGCTCATTTATACAAAACCCCTACTAATGACAGCAGGGACCTGCAATTTTCATTATTATTATAAATAATAATTATTAAGACACACATCTTTGTTTTAGACTGAGACTCAGAATCATCAAACTGATCCAGGTTTACATGGAAACGGTGACACGGATCATCTCTGTTATTCTGTGATATCATTTTTTAATTTGGTTACAGAAAAAAAATCTGGCTGAATAAAAAACAAGATTTTAGGTTTAAACATCTGAAGTAGGTCTAAAATCGAAAAGTCGTGAGATGGTGAGGGCTCAACAAGTGCTGAAAAAAATATTTATTTGGAGGGCTGTAACTGGTGTCACTGGTGTCTCAACATATGTGACTATTGTGTGCCTGTCCATCTTCCACATGTATGCAATGAGCCTACCTGTGGACTGTGTGGCAGGGAACTGAACTGTGCCCTGCAGTGCTGGCTGAGCCCCTGAGCTTCTTCCTGAGCTTTGAGCTGCTCTGCCCATGAAAGGGAGACCAGAGAGGTCAGGAGGAGACGAGTCTTCAGGCTCCAGTCTGCTGGATACTGGGTGCACACAGGAGCTGCAGTGGGAGCACTGGCTTGGGGGCTCTAGAAGGACAGAGGGGAATCCTTTGAATACACGGTTATACACTGCACAACAGAAAACCTGGGAAAAAGTGACAATTCTCACAGATATGTCAGTCAGCATTTAAAAAAATACAGAAAAAATCCCCACCTTTAGCAGGGGGCTTTTAATATGCTCCGGTTCTTCTTCCAACAACACATCACTGTCAGACAGAGATCCAGATTTCTGCAGCAGGACACAGACAGGAAAGGTAAGAGGGGGTCCGTCATGTTTACATCTCTACCACATAAACACAGGAGCTTTCTGATGATACGGGCAATGCAAAGGACCGAGACCAACCTGGCTGGAAGTTTGTCGGTACTCCTGTTTTTGTGCCTCATCGAGCCTGAAACTGAGAGCCAGATCTAGCGCGCCTTCTCTCTTCGATGATTCTTCATCTCTCTCATTGTTTGTGATCCCGGAGCTATCAGAGTTTTCGGGGTTACAGCTGGCGTCGCTGAAAGTCAGACGTTTCTTCTTGGGACTGTAAGTGTTTTCTATTTTTGCGAACGGGTTCCTGCGTTTTATTCCAACCCCGGAATGGTTCTGGGCGCCGGAGAGCGGTTCCGGGGAGAAAGTCCGCACGCACGTCGGAGATGAGCCGCTTTGTTCGGGGCGGTCTGTGGACCCGGCACCGGTGTCGCTTCGGGCTCTTTTGCACCTCATTCGCAAAATTTCCGCTGGTCGCTTGAAGCTGGGTGAGTATCCAAAGTGTTCCGACATCCTGTGGAGATGCAGTTTGCCCCAAACAATCCGCTTTTAGCGCTGTTTCCTTTAGAAAGCGCAGGACCCGCGGCTGTTTTTGTTTTGCGCTTTCTGCGCTGTAAAAATTTGGCGCGCAGCGTGCTGACGTAGAGTCCCCGCGTGATAATGGCTGTGAAAAGGAGCTAAACGGACGTCATTTCCTTACGTTTGTTTTTGTGACGCACGTTAAAAATAAATACACAATAATCTACAGTGTTAAATGCAATTATTGTATCTGTTGGAGCCTTTACTCATCGGGAACTTTGGACGTTATGTCAGGATGTGACGTCGTGTCGGGTTTTACTACATTTGAATTGTATGATTTAAATTAATAATTTAATAATAATCAGAGACGTATACACAAGGAGATGTTGGAACAGTTTGAAAACTTGAGGGTTTGTGGAAAGACCTTTTCAGAAAAACACAAGGCAGAGCCTTGACTTCCGGCTTTGACTTCTTCTCTTCCTATATCAGCGCTTATGTGGCAATATTGTCTGAGTGGCGACGCCTATCATCCAGGAGAATACTGCAGCGGCTTCCTGTGCCTTACCGGCGGATATACAGTGACGAGTACCTGGAACTTAGAGGGGATTTGAGACAAATTTAACGTCGCCAGCTTCGCACAGATCTACAAATGTAAGCTGCTTTCAAGTTCCAGTGTAAAACTGGGACATTTGGGCTTCCATTGTATACCTGCATTTTGTTTTCAGATGAAGTAGTCTTTTCTTTCTAAAAAACAAACAAACTTGAAAGCGTTATTTATCATTGCAGACACTATACAGTAGCCTGTAAAGGTTAGTATATGGTTTAAATAATCTGTTGTTACATGCTGAACGCTCTTCTGTGGGGAAAAGCCAACCAGTGCTCAGCTGCAGATAGAGGGAACAACATCATCCTCTCGAGTGAGTACAGTTTTCCTTTTCAAGATCAGCTCTATAAATTCGCTATAGGCTCCTCTTGTTCATGTGTATCTTTTATCAGTTTATTTATTCGTTTCTTTTTGTGTCATTTCAGTTATTACATTATGTGTGGTATAGTATGACAATGTCTAAGGCAGTACAGGCAAGAGGAGAAATAAAAGGGGGAAGGAGGGAAGAAATAAGGGAAAATATAATAAAAGGATAGTGGCACGAGCCGAGAACAGGGTCCCAGGGTTCCAGGCGCCCAAGAATTGGCCAGCACCTGAGCCAGAGCCCCCTAACAAGGAAGAGGTCCAAGCCATCCCATACCAGCAAGGGAGCGGCTCAACAACCACACCAGAACATCCAGCCACGTGCCGTTGATCCCTCCCTGGGATGCTGCCCCTCCCTACATCCCAGGGAGGGGCAGCATCGTCCAGCGGAAAGTGGTAGGAAGAGGGAACCACTCCCTCCATGACCATTTCCCAAAGGGGCCAAGGTTCTGCAAGCCCCAGGTCCGGTCATGAGCTTACACTGGATTTTTGAGCCAGTATTTTGTACTGGTCTTACTGAAGTGCTCTTACTGCACCATTGCTTATAAATTGCTCCACACTGCAGTTTTGATATCACAATAATTTGCCTCGCTTAGTAAATCTGTCCCATGGCATATAAAATTTAATACATCTTATTTTCTTATATTTTATGGTTGTGGTCCAGTTTAACCCGTTTTCTCCTTCCTGGTTAGAATTTCAAAATAGGCCAGGGGTCAAAAAGAGGAACACCAATGCCCTGTTCCACACTAATATAATCAGTGTTCTCACAATCGAGGTAAACAAGGCAAACAAGCTAGAAAACGTGGTCCCAATATGATAGAGAAGCTTAAACATGACTAGAGTTTGCTTATGAAGAAATCAATGGCATTAACAAAAGAAAAAAACAAGCTCTTGAGAAAATATTCAAAAACAGCAAAGTGATATCAGTAACAGATTATCTGAAGCGGAGTGCTACAAAAAAGGATGGCGTCTGCATCTGTACGCTGAGAATGAACAAGAGAACAGGACATGAGACAGAAAGTATCCTGATTCTGTCAGAAAGCTGCTACCGAGCTCAGACAGAAGGCAATGATTGATGTGACGCACACGCTGGGCAGACGAGCCATGTGCAATCATCGTCCTCTGCTCTGTGAGAAACATCTGAAAGAGAGCAAACAACAGTTCCTTCCTGAAAGAGAAGAAGCTTCATTTTGGTGAGAACGAGATTCGTCAGAGCAGCGCTGTGGAAACGGCTTACATCCAAAGATTCTACTCTGTCTATAATCACTGAATATAAATGAGGCAGACATTTTTCCTGCTATTTTGAAAGACCACAACATTTTGACACTGACACCAAATATCAGTAAGTGGAACAATAGAAGGGGTTAGGCTCAGACTAGCTCACTTCTGAAGAGTGAACAGCCCATATCAGATATCAAGGATGTTATAGGAAAGTCCTGGAATTTGGCCTCAAAAAGTAATGTATGTGGAAAATACTGGGAATTTCTAAGGTTTTAAATGAGAAAGATAGCCACTGCATATGGCAAAAAAACAAGCACATAAAAATAGCTCAAAAATAGAAAAAATAATGATGTTTCTGCTGTCAATTTACCAATTAAATGATTAGCTGCTCTCTTTAATGAAGCGATCTGTAAAAGAAGAACTGTCCCCTTCATTGAAGAAAGGACATCTCCCTTTAATTCCCCAAACCAACAAAGATCCTTTATTTATTGATAACTGGAGACCAATTACACTCAACAATGATTATAAAATGACAATTTTCATAGTAGCAAAGCTTTGAAACACTGATCCAAATAAAAGAATTCAGGAATCCCACTGTGGATTCGTGAGTGGCATTCATATCTCAATAATATTCACCTGTTTTTGGAGCTAACTACAAATAATGGCTTGTTGGCAGTCACCTGATTTTATTCTTGATTCTCTACAGTTCTCCACAATTTTATCTTTAACCCTAAATTTTTAAAAATTTGATAACTTTTTTTATCAAAGCAATCAAGACATCATCGGTGAAACTGCCATCACTCAGATTAAGAGGGGAATTTCGTTATGGCCGTCCCATCTCTTCTTAGCGGTAAGCCAAATTCTGAACCTTTCAATAATCTACCATAAGTTTAGTTGCATTATCTTTAAATATACACAAGTCACTGTCTCTGGGGTGACTGTAGCACAGGAGGTAGAGTGGGTCACTTTAGTGGTTTGATCCCCGTCTGCATAAATAACCCCAAGCTGCTCTCTGATGCATCCATTTGAGTACGAATGTGTGTGACTGTTAGATAAAAAGCACATAAGTATAAGAAAAAAGTGATTGTATTAATGGCAAATGGACTGATATGAATGGTGCTTTTCCACTCTCTCAAACACAATAATAATAATGTGTACGTTGCTCAGGGGTACCTCAGGGGAGCCGTTCAGTGGAGTCAAACCCCCGACCTTCCGATCATGGGGCAACCACTCTACCTACTGAGCTATCCCTGCCCCTCAATGTGTCACAATGACACAAATGAAATCTCAAAGTCTGATCTGTTATTAACATCAGGCTTAAACCTTAATTTAAATAATTTTGACATTCTTGCTTTAAAAGACATTGCTGATACAGAAATATCCCAGTTAAAAATATTGTTAAATATTTGGTAGTTTTGATCCCAGTGGAGGACAAAAGCTTGATGGATGATAACATAGACCTGGTGATTTGATATGTTCAAATGAAATGTAGCTCCTAGCTGGCTAAAGACTTCCTCTTTATGTGTAAGTGCTGTTAAGCGAAGAAATAAGCTGCACAACATTTTTCCCTGCAGATTATCACAATTATTGGTCCAGTTGCTGCATCCACACAGAGGATGGCTACACGGATTTCTTCACCATTGAGACCGGTGTGAGGCAAGGGGGTATCCTCTCTCCCTTCCTCATCCTTCTTGCCATTGACTTTGTTATGCAGAGGGCCATGGACCAAGATGGCTTTGGGATACCTTGGCATCCACCAACATGCCTCAAGGACCTCGACTTTGCAGACGACATCGCTTTGTTGGCTGACGTCCGGAAAATCATGACTACTATGACATCATGCTTGGAGCAAGAGGCAGCCAAAGTGAGCTTATGGATCAGTGGAAACAAAACCAAGGTCATGAGGACAGGTTACGTGACGAAACAGGACCCCATTACGGTAGGACTGCAACCACTGGAGGAGGTGAATCAATTCACCTACCTGGGCAGCATCCTGGCAAGTGATGGAGATGCTGAGCATGACGTTGTGTGTCGAATTGTTAAAGCAGGTGCGGTCTTTCAGCAGCTCCGGCCAATCTGGTCGACCCCAAAGATCGTGGTCAACTCCATCGTTATACCTACTGCAATCTACACTTGTGAGACGTGGAAAACATCAGCCAGAATTGCAAAAAGACTCCATGTGGCCCAGCAGCAATGGCTAAGACATATTCTGGGGGTCTCCTACCGGGACCATGTCACCAACGAATAAGTACACCATCGAACTGCCACACGTCCCCTCCAGGACATTGTGACTGAGTGGCGTGTGCGGTTTGGAGGTCATGTTCTACGTCAACCCCCACATCAACTGCCCAAGATTGCCATCACATGGAACCCACCCCATGGAAGACGCAAACCAGGCCGCCCCCATACAACATGGCGGAGGACCTTCATCGATGACTTATGCACCATAGACATTGCATGGGATGAGGCCGAAGCAGCCGATCGAGTATGTTGGTGGACACTTGCCGCCCAATGCGCTGAACAGCACAGGAGGACCTAAGTCCAAGTAAGTAAAGGTCTCCAAAGAGGAGATCCCATACTAAATATATTAATATATAGAAAAAGATCTATTTAAAAATATTTTTTAAAGCTTAAAAGAGTATGAATATGTAAGATTTCCATGGGAGTGCAGAGGATCCTCTTTCACAGCATATTTTATATCTAAAGAGACTTTTAATAGAACATATTTTAAATGTCCAGTACATGAAAATAAGATGCCAATCCAGCAGTATTAGTTTGTCCCACTGTTGGCAGTAAAACAGAACTGTTAGTTCACCCCTGACAAAAAACTACAGGACTATCACACTTTCACTCAGGCATCACCAGAGTACACAGACCAGAGTTTTCCTCAGTACTTTCATTTTGATTCGCCCATGGTTATTATTCCAAAAGGAAACTATACCAAGTTCATACTCACACTTGTATAATAAATCCCTGAACTCAACAGGCTTTAAGAGCAACAGATGTTAACTAGTTACTTAAAAAAAGTCAACTTCTAATGTAAAGTTTGACTAAAACTAAGGGTTTACTGTTTTTGTTCAATGTGTTATTCATTATATTGTATTAAAAGTAGACAAATGCGTGTCTAAGAGTGATTCTTTTTTTGTTCAGTCACAAGGCATTAATGCAGAAACCAGCGCAGTGCTTCAGATGGATGTCAGAGCCTGAAGATTTGATATATGCTGTTAAGGAATATTGAACACATTTAAGGTATTTCTGAAAATCGTGATATAAATAAATGTTTAAGTGGATCTGTAGTTATTTAGATTCAGGAGTCTCCTGTATTTGTAGTTGGTATCTGTGGCAGTTCCCTCTGAACTCAGATGTTTAATTTGAGATGGAGGGTTAGTTAGAATCTCTAAAACACTAATGCGCTTATATTATCATTGTATTTGACAACACGTGGACCCAAATAAATCAAAGGGATATATTTACATTGATGTATATATTAAAACTGGCCTCTGGAGATGAAAGAAGGGCAGCAGGACAGTGCAGGCTGAACAGGTGAAATGCAGGGAGTTAAGTAGGTAGGTGCTTGGTCATGAAGCATGATGAAAGTGTCAGTGGCGTTTAGGTTGGGTCATGAGCATGGTGGGTGACACTGGAGATTCAGGGGAACAGCGAGAACCATGGTTAGTACAGTGAAGATCAGACAGGACCAATCAGACAATATCACGTATGTTATGCAGTCAATACAAGGAAAAAAGTAAAAGTAAATCTATAAATTTCACTTCAACAGGTCCTGCGATGGTGGAAGATGGTTTGACTTCAAGTGACATGTTTCTTTCTTGGTCTTTTTATATCCTGTCTTTTTCAAATAAAGTTTTTCTATTAAATGTGCTTTAAGTTGTGGAAAATCTTTCCACTGTGAATGGCAAGTAGAAGTAAAGATGAGGGCAGCTGCGAATGAGACCTCTCAGTCTTTTGCTTTCTGATTGGCTGACTTCCACCCCCACACCCCCAACCGCCACTTCCCCCCTTCAGCTACAAGTGCAACAAGTGTTGCAAAAGTCAAAGCATAGAATATGTAAATATGTGCAGTTGAGCACTTGTATTCACTGATTTAAGAGCTCACAGAGCTGTGTTTGTAAATATTAAAATAATAAATAAACATGAATAAAATGTGAATACAGGTTTGGAGATTTAAACTGTAACTGTAATTTCAAATTTGTGTGAGAAATTTTACAAATGAAAATTTCAAAATACAAGTTTAAATTTTTAACGAGTTTGTTCAGACTATTGAAGGAAAATCATAAACAGCGAAACAAATAGTCTCAGGTTTTTTTTCTCACTGTAGCTCCTGTTTCCCTGTCATGATGATCACTGAGACTTTATGAGAATCCAGCTCCTTGTTAATCTGTCATCAGTCATACAGAGCTCAAAAAATGGAGCACCTGGATCAGAGTACAGTATTACATTTCTGGGATACTCATCTGGTCAGTTGTGTGGGGGGTGTTAATAAGGGGGAAACAATTGGCTGACTCTATCCTCATCTTTTCAGAGTTTTTTCCACTAGTTTTGATTTGGCGAGGCTCAGTGTCACTATGGGTAGCATGAGGCGATACCTGGACTCTACCATTGCCTGAGGGTTTGCTGTGTCTCCCAGCACAGTCTCAGGAGCATGGAGGAGATTCTAGGAGACACACAGCTACTCTGGATAGTTGAACAAAAACTTTTTAAACAGTCAGCAGCAACAGTATCCGGATGAACACTGCCAATCCCTTACAAAATGACCTTCAGCGGGCCAGTGGTGTGAAGGTCCAATTGTCATTTATGTTGTTTGTATCATCGTTCTACATAACCATTTGGGTACTGTGCCAGTAATGATCTGGGAAGACAAATCAATGAATGGATTGCATAGACCTCTACAGGCTAGGCAATGGCACCCTGACCACCATTAGATACTGGGATTAAATTGTCTTAACACATTATTAGACACTACACTGGTGCAGTGGGCTCTGACTTCCTCTGACAATGCATGACAATGGCCTCCCTCATGTATTAACTAGAGATGGCACGATACCACTTTTTTATGTCCGATACCGATACCGATATCATAAATTTGGATATCTGCCGATACCGATATGAATCCGATATAATGTTTTTTAATCAACAAAACTGTTTTTTTTTTAAATATCTTGCTGCATTTTGTATAAGTTCATACTCAAGTTTAAAACAACAACTACACTAAAGCTATTCTGTTATACCTATATGCAAAAAAAAAAATATTTCATAGTTCAGCAATACTGATCAATCTAATAAACTTAAACCTACACCATCCTCCCTATTCTGGTATTTTAAAGAGTACTTAGCGTAAATATTAAGCAACCTAACTAATAGGGTTCCAACTCCCAGCAACAACAAAAATAAAAAAATAAAAAATAGGGAACCACCCCTCACACTCCACCTCATGATGCTTAATCAACGTAATCAACCTTAATTTAATGCAGTGTCAAAAAAAAATGCACAGAAATCAATTATTTTTCAAGAAATATTAAATAGATTCAACATCTTTCTTCAACAAAATTGCAGACTGCACAGATGGTACCTTCCCAAAGGAAAAAGTACTATAGCTTACTAGGGTATATATATTAGACTTAATAGTTACTATATACAGTAATTGACTTCTATTCATTTTGCATCAAATTAAAACTTTGGGTGTCAGATAATTATTTATTAAAAGCTCGACATTTTAAATGAGAATAAGAAAGAAAAGTATGTCTTTGTGCCCCCTTTTCCCTGTTCATGCCCTATCGGCCCCCCTGGCTAAACTTTGCTAGATGCGCCCCTGCACAGTTACCAGCGTCAGCTACGTAGAAAAAGATCCTGGAGTAGAAAGTAATATTAAATAAATTCTAACAACAGCTGATCAAGCTTAAACGTGCTGCTGTTGTTCAGCCGCTGGTTTCCTCTTTCTGGTGCAAAGTGGGCCAAAAGCAAACTAGAGACACGGACTCGCGACAGAAAAGCCGATCAGCTGATCGTTAAGCAGTTTCATGATTGAAGTAGCAGCAAGAAGAGGCAGTCGCTCCATATATCGTTTGTTAAGCTTAATGCAGGAATGCTTTACAAACATTCAGAGATGGACTTACACACTTGCTTTACTTCTCTCGGGATAACTTTGTCGGAGATGAAATGCCGGGTTGCTAGCGAAGCTCCAAATGCTATCCAGACCACCGACAGGTCCCGCATGCCACAGCCGCTCTATCACGTGATGCATACTGCTCCGACGTGCTAACGTTCTGAGGTGAGTTACGGCGTGTTGCAAGTTTTGTGAGGTGCTTTCATGATATTTAATGGATCGGATTACATTTTTTATTTTTCTCCGATATCCGATCCAGTAATTTAGGTCAGTATCGGACCGATACCGATACGTAATATCGGATCGGTCCATCTCTAGTATTAACAGTAGTTCATCCTTTTGGATGGAGGAAATAATATAATGCACTGGGCTCCACGCTTGCCTGATCTAAGTCCAATAGATCATCTGCTCAGTACTCAATTTTCTGAAGGGTCAATTACTACAGACCTCCAAGCTTCATGTGGCCTTCAGATTAGCTCAAGAACAAAGAGCTTAATCGGAAGGGTTTCCATGAATGAGGACCTACATCTAAGCTTTACATAACCAAGCACAACACAAAGTGTTGGATAAAAATAAAGCATGCTGCCACTAAACTCTAAAGCAGTGAAGATGTGGTATCTGGAGTGAAGAGTCATGCCTCTCCATTTGGCAGTCTAATGGGCAAGTCTCGGTTTGTTGCCAGGAGTTAGTTGTCTGACTGCACCGTGCCAGGTGTAATGGTTGGTGGAGGGGGGATTATGGTGTTGGATAGCTATTCAGGACTTGGGCTGGGACCCTTAATTCCAGTTAAAGGAACTCTTAATAATTTAGGATACCAAAGTATTCCAATTTCAAGCACCAAACTTTGTTCCAACAGGAGTGCACACCAGTGCACAAAGCGGTTTGGAGTGGAAGAACTGGACTGGCCTGCATATAGACCTGGGAATGAGTTAGAGTGGAGATTGCAAGCCAAGCATTCTCGTCCTTCATCAGTGACTCACATCATAAATGCACTCCTGGAAGAATGCTAAAACATTCCTATAAGCACACTCCTAAACCTTGTGGAAAACCTAATCAATTAAGAATGGGATATCATATGTATGTGAAGTCCGACAAGCAAATGCTTTTGACAATATAGTGTATACTGTGTCATATATCAAAACTCAAAAGAAAGCACCAATACCTGTCGTCATAAGATGGAAACATCATGTTACACACCTTAGAGAGTACCAACTCTTGTTCTTACATTTGGGAACGATATTACTCATTTGGTATTAAATTCCAGGCTGCAGGTGTCAGGTATCTCACTCGACTTTTAAGTGTGTTGGTGTTGCACTTCAGGTTCAGGGTCAGAAACAGCAAAAGATCGTGTGTGTGTTGTGTGTGTGTGTTTTGTCTTAGGACAGATTATTCATGAAGAGACAAATAACAATGAAAACATATTAAAGGACCAGGAAACAGTTGTGTTTTCTTTATATTTACATCAGTCTAATTGAAATATACACAACAGTGTTATAGCAAACTGTGACGTAAGTGTGTGTGTGTGTGTGTGTCTTTGTATGTCTCTCTGAGTCTGTGTGTCTATTTGAGAGAGACAGTGAGAGAGAGGAAGGGGTGATGAAAACAATCTTAGGGTGTCATATACAGTCATTGCTATATATGGTACAAATCAGTAGTGGATCACTGGAAAATTTGACACACAGACACACAATTACATGGACTCTCACCCAAACACACATATGCACACAGACAGGAACAAATATGAAATAAACTCTAAAAAGGTGTCATGAGAACAAATTCAATGCTTTTACAATGGTGCAGTCTTTGGTGCAATGGTTTGTTGGTTCAAAATTAAATGGTGGTGGATTTGGAGGACAGAGAAGACCATCTTGGATGAACACAGCTAATGGAATACAGTGAACTTTGGAAATGGAAACAATGGAAAACTTTGAACTATTTCATGTCTAAAATTATATTTCTTGAACTTTAGTTGAGAAAGAAAAAAGGGAGAAAGAATGCTGATACAGTAAACACAAACAGTTCATCACAACATTTGTCAGGAGCAAATAATATATTCACATCATCAACCACATTATGACGAATAAGTCCTGGTACTGAACAAAGGATGCTTGGCTGAGATCAGTCCAGTCCTGCTCGAGCACAGTGTCTTCAGTTTGTTGTTTCTCCTCTACAGAGAGCAATCCTATCTTGATAGACCCTGATGTGACAGTATTTCCTACTGGCTGTACTCTTCTGGCTCCTAGTTGTATGATGTTTGGTACCGACATTAGCCAGTTCTAACATAAACTGGTCTTAACATGCAGCTTAACTTGAAACTCAATATTGCTTGCTAATTAGTAGGCAGACCCACCGGATGTTACCGTTTCATTTTATTTGTTCCACCCTTGCCAGTGTGTGCATCACATGACAAAGTGGGTGGGTGCACCCTTCACTTCTGCCATTGCTCGTTTAGTAGGGTCTCCAGACAGCTTCAGCAGGAGCCATGTTTGTTGGTGAGCTACTGTGACTGGACTCCACCTCCGCACCCACCCCTTCGTTCTGACTGGGTAAAGAGGGGTGCAGGAGGGAAGAACCTGTGGAGGCATTGGTGCATGGTGGCAAGATCCTTGGTGGTGAGCGTGAATCACTGCTGCCTGCTCCGCTTGTCATCATGGAGAACTGGTAGGAGCCAGCGGCAGTGGAGTAGTAGAGATATGGTGAGGAGGTGGACTGGAAAGGCCCGTTCTGAGCTTGGGGTGCATTTGCAGGATAGGGTGGAGGCAGGTAGGTGTGGTACCTCCCTGCAGGGGTGGTGGCCATGGCTGTTGCCATTGTGATACCGAGTGCACCATTGGAGACTGGATTGTGGGATGGGGTGTAGGTAAAGGCAGCTGCAGTGGGAGGATAGTGCACCCGGGGATCAGAAAAACGTGAGTCAGGCAAGGAGGGCAGGGAACTGAAAGGCCGTTCTAAGGTCATCCTTGGGTCACCAAAGGCAGTGAGCTCAGAGCCTGAAAGAAGACAAAGGTTGATTGTTACAACTTAATCACAGTGTTCCCTACGTGTGTCACCACGCATAGGTTTGTTACCTGTTAGTCGAGAGGACAGGTCACTGAGAGAAGAACGACCAGGTGATAGAGAATTAGCCGTGGGAACAGTGGGTGTAGTTATCTGGCCAAGATAAGGATACGATTGATCGTAAGACCATGATGGTGATGACTGCATCTGTCTGGAATCTGAAAGAGATACAAGCAGACAGGAGAAAGGGACTGTGAGCGAAAATACATGTAATATATAATCACTGATACCTTTGGAGCAGTAAAATGTTTCAAAGGTTTATTCCTTCAACAGTGCTAGTTTCAGTTACTGTGCAAATGTACTGTATATAAGGTTGGAATCCCGCAGTCAGCTGAGACTGAAGAAGTCATCTGGATGAAACGTTTCTCCCACTGAATACGCTACGTCCAGATGAACAGGAGGTTCAAGAAAAGTTTTTTTCACATGACTTTTTCCTGTGCTACTGACACTCCCAGTTTATGTTATGTTGCATGTGGGTGGGGTGATTAGCACTGTTTCTATTTAGTGAGAAGGTCCTGAGTTTGATTCCACCCCCAGGTTTTTCTGTTTGGAGTTTGCATGTTCTCCCGTGTTCGCGTGGGTTCTCTCCAGGTACTCCGGCTTCCCCCCACAGTCCAAAGATTAGCAGTTGGGGTTAGGTTAGCTGGTAATTCTAAACTGTCCATAGGTGTGAATGTGACTATGAATGGTTGTCTGTGTTAGCTCTGCGGCAGGCTGGCGACCTGTCCAGCCCTATGACAGCTGGGATAGGCTCCAGCCCGACCCTGACAAGGATAAGTGGATGAGACTGGATGAATGTTGAATGTGACTATTAAAAACTTCAAAGCCACACTTTAAAGAAATGTTCATGTTCAAAGTAGCCATTCATTTTACCCCAATCTCTCCCTTCCTAATTATGTCCCTCCATCTATTTTCTTACAACGTTAATTATGTCTTCCTTACTCTGTTGTTGGGGCTGCAATTAAGTCAAAACTCTTACCTCAGGATTGAGGACTGGTATGATATGTTCGTGCTGAAATACTGTGTTTTTTTCCTTTCACCAAACAAGCCAATTTGGCCAAACATATCCACATTAGACTTGTATATCCAACATCGTCCCAGAAGTCTTGTGGCTTGCTCAGATGCCATTTTGCAAAGCTAAGGTTTTAGGGATACAAGGCTTTTGGCTGACAATGCTACCAAACAAGCCATACCTCTTCAGTTTTTTCTAATCAAAAGAAAAACATTGAAAGAAACCTGGAACTGATGAGCCTCTAACATTGATCTCTTTCTACCTTGGTGTTGCATTAAAACACAAGGGAATACCCCACCGAGCAAACGACCAAAAATGTCTGCCTTTATAGAGGTGGGCACACTCGCTGATGATCATTTAATCATGACCATTTGATTAACATCTTCATGGAAGTAGTAATGGTGTGCTTGGTTTTTTATACACTGCTTCTGCATTTTGGCTTATTTTCTTTAGTAAATAAATAATAACACAGTGTAATATGTCACATTTTATAGTTTATCTGAGTTTGTATTAAACTAATGTTAAGACCTACTACAGACCACATTATTTTTTTTACATGTTCTGAGATATAAAACTTTAGAATTTAATTTTAATTTGTTAACTATTACACTCAGAATTTGGAGTTACATTCATCGTAATAAGCAACTGTTCTATGATAATAAAAACTGTGTGGTACGACTGATTCAAGAAAAATAACTGTCCTGCTATACTGAGATTAAATTAAGGGAAGAGGTTCATGTCAGTAACTCTTTAAGCATAAACTAAACATCAAATGAAAAAATAAAATTACATGACACTTCAAGAAATAATCATGTACGAGCTTAATAAATTAAATGATGCATTGCATCAGCTTGCATGAAACAATACAGAAGTCTTTCTAGATAATTGATTTTGGCTCCTGATTGTTTCTTTTTTTGAAGGAATTATGGACTGATGCCGCATACAAACAAAAATCGCCCTTCTTACAGCTTTATTAGAAAGGTGGAGTGAAGACTGACAGGAAAGCAGAGGGGGGAGACATGGCAACGGGCCACGGGTCGGACTCAAACCTGGGCTGGCCACTCTCAGCCATGCAGCATTTGATCACCTGCTTATCCAACTGAGCTCAACCAGCACCCTGTTTTGACATTTACTTGCTTTGTTTATTTCAAGGCTTTTACCAAGGCTACTGGCTCATGGGTGGCTCCTGGTTAGTATTTAATGAAGTGGCAGGACAGTGTATTTCCACCTCCAACTTGTGGTGGTATTCTGTACCCAGAGCTTAAGTATGGAGGCTTGTTCTCTGGATTTTCTCCCAGTCACTCACAAATGGAATTGGTTGGGTTGGCATGGGTTTTCACACTGGTATTGATGGTAGTCCCATGAGTTAAAGGGCTATCTGCCTGTATCAGTATTAGTAGATCCTAACCTTTCACACAGTGAGGATACATCTGAGCATTCCTGGTGCTATAAGAGGCAAACTGGGTCTTAATCAGCCCAACAGGTAATATTTGTGGGCAGTGGAAGACTTGAAAATTGCAGCTATGCAGACAAAGTATGTAAAGATATATAAAGCTTTTTTACACAACACGTGTTAATTCTAACTCTGTATTTCTTGGACTCACTTTGTCAGGTCTTAACAAAATGATCAAGTCTTGAGCTGTTTGAGGTCCAAAAGACTGGCAGGAACAGGAACTTTGAAATGCCTGTAGAAAAGCCAGTTCAGCATCAGAGTCCTTTGTTTTTAATGGTCCTATATGATCTCTTCAAAGGTTTTGTAACGATAAAGGCACTGATCCTATTAGAAGTCCATCTGTAAGGAAGACCATTGATCATTGATCAAAGACCACTGATCAATATCCATGAGTCCCATTCACAGAGAGTTGGGGAATGGCTGCAATCACAGCATGTAAGATGGTGTACGACGCTTACAAATGTGGATTGCACAACACTGGACATTATATTTCTTCATTTCCATTTAATACTTGTACAACTGCTGTTACTGTATATATATATTTATATTTCTTCATACATTCTTATATATTTCTAAACTTTATATTGTGTATTTTGTTGTACAGTTATTTTATTTTCAACTTTAACTCATATATTTTATCTTATTCTTTCCCAGTTAAATTTACCCTTCATTCTAATTTGTGTTGTACAGTTATTTCATTTTTAACTTTAATTTTTATATTTTATTTTATTTTATTGCTTCCTAGTTAAATTTACCCTTTTAAATTTTCATATTTATTTCCTATCTTATTCATAGCCTTTTCATTTTTCTTTAGGTCACAAGCAGTTGTCTAAGCATTTCACTGCATATCGTACTGTGTATGACTGTGTATGTGACAAATAAAATTTGAATTTGAATTTGATTTGATGACAGATGTACCCTTAGGCCCCTCCTCGATTCAGAGATGGTCTTTCCCTTTTCACGTAAATGGCCTCCTTGACTCCGCCCTCAAACCAGCGTTCCTCCCTGTCCAGGATGTTACATCCTCATCCTTGAAAGAGTGTCCACTGGCCTGTAGGTGTAGGATAGACTGCAGAGTCCTGGCCTGACAAGGCGGTAAATGGTAAATGGACTGATTCTTATACAGTGCTTTTCTACTCTCTACTCTCCCGGAGTACTCAAAACGCTGTATACAACATGCCTCATTCACCCATTCACACCCACTCATACAGGCACTTCTAAACTCAAGTGCAACTAATTAACATTCACACACATTCACACTCCGATGAACGCATCGAGGAGGGTGGGCCAATTGGGGTTAGTATCTTGCCCAAGGATATTTGGCATGCAGACTGGGGAGCCAGGAATCGAACCACCAACCACCCAATCAGCAGCTGATCTGCTCTACCACCTGAGCCATAGCCACCCCACAGCTGTTCTGTTTTGTGCCATCCGCTTCACCAGAGGTTGTTTGGTTTCCCCCATGTATAAATCCTGGCAATCCTCCTGGCACTTAACAGTGTACACTATGTTAAGGATTTCCCAGGTTGCGGAGTCGCGTTTCCAATTCACTAAGCCTGGCCTCCAGAGCTGCAAATAGGCTACATTTCTCACAAATATTTGTAAAGGATGCTGAAGAGTAGCTATATGTCTGACATGCTGAGCAGGAAAATGTGGGAGGGACAAGTAAAGAAGCCACGCTGCCAGTGACTTGGCTATGAGCTAAGGTAGCGAATACCTAAAGACAAAATGAATGAATACTAGAAACTTATCAGCTGGTTCAGTGGCGTGTGCTTTGGATAAGGCACGTAAAGATGAAACTATGTGATAAGTCATTATCTGAAGGTTTCAATTAAATTGGCTACACAAAATACCACTGTGCATTTAACAGGAACTGGAAGTGATACAATAGCGCAGAGAGAGCCAACAACACAAATGTGTAATAAGCTGCCATTTCAAATGTAACGGAGATACAGCTACGTGCATGTTTGTTTATTCACAGCATGGAGAAATTATAGATGTGAAAGAAAGGAAGACAAATTAGAAATGAACGCTTGGTGGGGTTAGTGAGAGCGACAGGTTGTTCAGAGAAGAAAGGGCGAGGAAAAAGTAAGTTAACTGCTGAACGTTGATTTTTTTCTTCATTTTAACAGGGTCCATGACAGTAGGAAGCACTTAGAGATCACCTCTGTTTCTTTTTCACTCAGTGTACACACACCTCTTCTGCTACTTTACATCTCCGCTCATCGTCACAGCTTGAAAATACATGAAAGAAATATCAAACTGTTCATAGAAAGCAATCATCCACCACAGTCACATTACCTCCATGCCTCCATGCCATGCTACAGTACAGTCGTTTTAAAGGTAGTAAGAATGTTATAACAGGAATCCAACAAATGTATATATATTTCTTTGCGTATTTGAACTTAAGGTTCCTTAAAACAGGTTCGTTTGAGCAATGTTATGATGTTTGGCTGCTTAGTTATCTGGAATTTTACTTTGAGTTTTATTCCTTTTAACATATTTTTAAACAGCACAAAAACAGTTCAGTTGATTCACTTCTGAACTGTTTCAGCTGGAAGGGGCATTTATGCTACATATGGCAGCTGTAGTATGCGAGCTTTTTCTTTTTAGTTTGTGACAGTTACATACAAAATTTTTTTTCTCACAGTAGCACTTCCTGCTAGCTGACTCTCATTTCCTCCTTAAGTTGCCAGTTGTGTCCTCACACACACACACACACACACACACACACACACACACACACACAGATATATGTAAATGCACACATTAGTAGGAACTGACATTCTGTGTCACCTCCACTGAAGATGAGGAGAAACAAATACTTTCTTTCGGTACAACATAGAGCATCCATGGAGAAGATAACAGATCTCATTAACTAAAGCCACAAGAAGATAAATGACACACAAATGCCTGTTATCACTAGAAGCGGAGTTAAATGGACTAGCTTTTCTTTTCCTTCTTTTCCTGGGTTGCTGATCGAGGATTTTGAGCTTTGGCATTTTTGGTGGTTGTCTTGTTTTTATGATTATTCTTGGTTCTTATTTCTGTCTATGGGTTTTGGATTATTCCTGTCATCTGTGCCTTTAGTTGGTTAGCAGTTATAGTTTCTCTTCGTGTTCCCATTCTCTTCCCTTGGTCTTGTCTCCATGATTTGTCTTCTGTCCCTGTGTCAAGCTTGTTTCTTAGTCTTGGTCTCAGTGCTACTTCCAGTTTTATTCACTTGTCCTGTGTGTGGCATATTCAGTTTTGCTTCCCCTGTCTTGTTACTCCTGATTTGTCCCTGATGTGTTCCCAGCTGTCCCCACTTCCCTAACAACCATCCAATATTGTGTCCGAGTCTCCCTTTGATCTTTGTTCGTGTTCTCCCTGGATAGTATGATTTCCTGTAGACAAATTTGGACTCATCAGCCCAAATCCCCGTTAGTTAACGCAGATCGCCTCGTGCGAGGGCTGTATGGCGTGAACGTGTTGGCGCGGCTAGCTCGTTAATGCGTTGATGCATTAACGAGCGTCATCTGGACCAAGTATCCGTCGCCTTCGCCAATGCTGGTCCCCTACCAAGCCTCCAGAGGTGTTCCATTGACTCCACCTTCACCGATCCCCGGTGTGTCCGGTACAGCCATCTGATGGGGTCTGTCAACTCCACTGCCTATGTGGACCTCCAACCCAGCTTAAGGGAGTCTGTCACTCTAATCACCTTACAGCCATCTGAGAGCTTCCTTCGATGCTGTCCTCCATCCAAACCACCGGAGAGGCTCTGCTGCAGTCGCTGGAATCCAGTCTTTGCCACCATTGTCAGCCTCCAGTCCTGTCGCTCAAAGGTTTCTGACACCACAGTTGGCGTCCAATAAATCATCGCCGGAGTAAAAAATAGCCTCCTGCCATATAACTGGATTGGCCACATCTCCTCAAACACTGTCACCCATGATGCCCCCTCAATTCCTTTCTAAATTGTTGGCCTCCAAGGCAGACCTCCTCAATGCCTGCCTGTAGACCTTGCCTTATGGCCAAACCAGCCACTCAAGCTGCTGCAGCCTTTAAGACTAACCTCTTGGCCAGGCCAACTCCCTCATTATCTGCTTTTTTTAGATCTGCTTTTGGTTCTGTTACTGTTCGCATTGTCCCTCATGGCTGTGTCGTCCCTTGCACGTCACTTTGCAGTATGAATGTAACAGCAAGATAATCAACTTCTGCCGCAGTAGACTTTAGATAGCTGCTTTGTACTGTTTTGGCACATGGTATTGAAAAGTGTAAAAGTAGAGGAATTATGTCCTTAAATTTAGTTACAGCACTTTCCAAAAGACACTCTGCTGTAATGAAATGTATTCCCACTACTGTGTAATCCATTACTGTAAATTTAAATATTAGGAACTGATCGAATGAGCAAGATCTTGCATGGAGCTTCAGAAAGAGACACCACTGACTTTCCCCAATGCTCCCCTGACCTAAATCTAATGTTTAATCCTCTGGGACATTATGGTTTGCTCCATCCAACACCACCAGGTTGGACGTCAGGTCGTCCAGACTGTTATGCCCTTGTCCAGATGTGGGATGAGATCCCCTAGGAGATGATCTGTAGTCTCAACAGGAACATGCCCGTGACACATGGCAACCTATTGACTACCATTTTCAACTGCTGCAATGAAATTTCGGCAAAAATTTTGTCTTTGACTTTTGGAGTGTCTTTGAATTCAGCCCTCTGTAGGTTGATCATCTTCATTTCCATCAAACATACCCAGTCCATATCAGTATAGCCATCCAGTATGATGTTTTTTTTTCCTTTACAATCCGAAGTGTTCATTCATATGTGTACTTAAGTCACTCAGTGACATGCGAATCAATTTATAACGTTTATGAAATGTGGTTTTTCTGAATTTTGGGTTGATATGCTATCTGTCTTGATTAAAATTAGATATTGGTCATTTCTTTGTGAGCAAACTTATAAATTCAGCAGGGAATCAAATAATTATTTATGTGGCTGTATTTTAATCATATTCTTAACCAGTGTTGGTCAAGTTACTTGAAAAAAGTAACTAGTAATTAATTACTGATTACTTCCCCCCAAAAGTAATCCTGTTACTTTACCTATTACTTATTTTCAGAAGTGATTAGTTACTTAGTTACTTTTTAAAACATGATTTACAACCTGAATAGGTGATAAATCGATAGATCTTTCAGCCCAATTCTACTTTTTCTGCATAATCCATCATACAAAATGTAATCAAATGGAAAAGTTAGTTAGTTTTAATCTTTTAACTTTATGCATCAAGCAAACATTAAATTATCTGCAACATTCTCTGACTGGGAGAAATTTGTTTAACATTTAAACCTGTTTTCTGTCATTCCAGCACATAAAATAAAATATTTTTTGTGTTAACACTCAGTCTTTTAAATAGAATGAAGTAAAACACAGCAGAAAATAAATAAAATCAAAGACTCAGTGGTCCTGTTGCTCTATTTACACCTGTTTAGCAGGAGTGGGGCAGGCGGAGGTTTACCCTGGTGCAAGTGTGCCGCAGCAATCAGTGGAAGGATACGGCAGTTTCTCTGTGAATGGCACATTCCAGCGGCAGCGTATTTGGCGTTTGCTCGGGAGTTCTGGGGGGTTTTTGCTGTAAAAAGAAGTTTTCTTCCCACACAGTGAACAGAGGACGCTAATGTTTTTGTCACTTTTTATGGAATCAAACTCTAAGTAAGGTCAGCACTTCCACGCTTTAAACGCTGCACGCTCATACTCTCTGCCGCACTTGTTATATGATCCATTGTTGATCACAGCTGTTGTCACGAACGTCGCACACGCTTGCGTCACTGTCATGAGACACTCTCACAAAAAAATCACGGTTTTAGTAACACAGTAACGCAACATGCTTAATGACCTTTTTTGCAACAGTAATCCCTTACCTTAGTCGTTACTTGACAAAAATTTATCGGATTACCGTAACGCGTTGCCCATGTCTGTTCTCAACACAAATGATTAAGAGATTAGAGTTTGGATTTTTTTCCCCCTTAATCATAAACACCTTCATTTAGAAAATGCATTTTGTGTTTCCTTTTTTTTGTCTACTATTTAAATTTGTTTAATGATCTGAAACATTAAATGTGACAAACATATATAAAAAAGTAAATCGGGAAAAGGACAATCCCTATTTTCAAACCAGTATATACAGTGTGAAGACCTGGATGTAGTGACCCACTTGGATCCAACTTAGTTTTCTTTTGAAGAGTTGAGAAGTTCATGTGTGTCTTTCCTTTGATCTAACGTGAAATAAACCCAGACCCACTTCACAATCGTTGATGGTCATTTCTCTGCCCATGGTGATAACAACTTCATCTCACCTTCGAACTTGCTATTTAACACTGACACATAGTACAATGAACCTGGGTCTGGTTGAAAAACAGCTACTATATCCTTTACACCTACATCAGGAAAGCTGGATGACTGTCATGGATATGGATCCACATTAAAGGGGCATCAGTTAATGAAAATGGTGATATATATAACAGTTGTACAGTTGTGGACAGGTAGGAACATGAGTGACTGATTTGAAGGACATAAACATACTTACCAGGAGTTATCTGAGTGTGCGTGGGGCTGGAGAAAGCGGCAGAGTTGAGAGTTGGAGGTTGGCGACTGTTGGCTGACGATTGATGATGGTGATGAGGAGGTGTCACCCTCATGGAGCTCCTTCTCAGCTGTTCCAGTTCTGTTAGCCTCTCAGAGAAAGCCAGGGAGCCTGGTTTGACTTCGTCCATCTTCTGACGATGACCTGAGGCAGAAAGTTAAGAGGAAATCGTTAGAATTTCAAGTATCACTCCTGAGCTCAAAATTCCTGAAATTTATTGAGTTGTCAGCAAAGCACTCCATGCTTGTGATGTGATTACACTGTGTGTGTGTGTGGCTGCACTTTAAAGCTCTGATACTGAGCTCCAGTTACAGGCACTTCCTCACAACAAGGGAAGTGTGCATTTGTGTATTTATACTGTGTGTGCATGGGTGAGTTATAGACGAGTGATGGGTATTCACAGCTAAGCAGATTTGACAAGTGCTCCTGTTGTTTTGTTACTTCTCCTCTTGTTCTGACCAGTTTCACTTTGTTCATGTCATATGGAAGTGAAGTGGACTAATGTTATTTTAATGACACTTATTAGCATTTATTAGAAGAAACACGTCTATCTTCTTTCTTCTCCCATTCGTAAGCCTAAAGAAATCCCCATGTTTCATCATACTCAGTGGGAGAGGAAGTAAGTGTTGCATCAGGTTCCCCTTATGAAAACACTCAATTGAAAGTTTGTCTGCAGGGGTGCGTCTTCATTGAGTATGCAGTTCACAAAATAAAATAAAATAGATGAAATAATGACATTAAATAAAACACAGTATCCTAAGAATTTGTTAATGATATTAGTATAATTCAAAGTGTTTATTGTCATGTGTACAGAAGAAATAGCATTTCTCTGTGCAATGAAATTCTTCCTTTGCTGTCCATACACAAATGCCAAGTAGGTAGGGTTGGAGGAACAAGATAAACAAGGATAACAATAAGACAAGATATTAGATATATAAAGATAAAAATAAGGATAAAAATAGTGAAAGTTAAATAAATAACTACAAAAATAAGTAAGTGAAGACAAGTGAGGTATGCAGATGTAAATGGATGTACAAAGGAGCTCAATGTGCAAAATAAAGTTAGTGTGCAAAGTGTACTAATGTGCAAATTGCAGTTGAGGTAGGTCAGCTGTTGTTGAGTCGGGACAATTAAAATGGCATGATATAAATGCAGCCTAGCACCAAATACAGTAAAAAGGTCTTACATTTGGTAGGTCGACCTTTTGTAATAAACTAAATAAAAAAAAGTTGTTTATTATTGGTGAGTCTAATGTGTTGTTAAAAGGAAACCCTTTAAACAATGGCACATCAGAAGTTTGTTTTTTAGTTTTCAGGTTCATTTATTATTACCATGCCTTGTTCTGCGAGCCCAATAAACAATGCCAAAATACAAACCGGATTCCAAAAAAGTTGGGACACTAAACAAATTGTGAATAAAAACTGAATGCAACGATGTGGAGATGGCAAATGTCAATATTTTCTTCAGAACATAAATCACGGAACAAAAGTTGAAACTGAGAAAATTTATCATTTTAAGGGAACAATATGGTGATACAAAATGTCATGGTGTCAACAAATCCCCAAAAAGTTGGGACAAGGCCATTTTCACCACTGTGTGGCATCTCCCCTTCTTCTTACAACACTCTACAGACGTCTGGGGACCGTGGAGACCAGTTTCTCAAGTTTAGAAACAGGAATGCTCTCCCATTCTTGTCTAATACAGGCCTCTAACTGTTCAATCGTCTTGGGCCTTCTTTGTCGCACCTTCCTCTTTATGATGCGCCAAATGTTCTCTATAGGTGAAAGATCTGGACTGCAGACTGGCCATTTCAGGATCCTTCTCCTACGCAGCCATGATGTTGTGATTGATGCAGAATGTGGTCTGGCATTATCTTGTTGAAAAACGCAGGGTCTTCCTTGAAAGAGATGACGTCTGGATGGGAGCACGTTGTTCTAGAACCTGAATGTATTTTTTTTGCATTGATGGTGCCTTTCTAGACATGCAAGCTGTCCATGCCACACGCACTCATGCATACCATCAGAGATGCGGGCTTCTGAACTGAGCGTTGATAACAACTTGGGTTGTCCTTGTCCTCTTTGGTCCGAATGACATGGCGTCCCACATTTCCAAAAAGAACTTCGAATCGTGACTCGTCTGACCACAGAACAGTCTTCCATTTTGCCACACTCCAGTTTAAATGATCCCAGTGAAAACGCCTGAGCTTGTGGATCTTGCTTAGAAATGGCTTCTTCTTTGCACTGTAGAGTTTCAGCTGGCAGCGCGGATGGCACGGTGGATTGTGTTCACTGATGATGGTTTCTGGAAGTATTCCTGAGCCCATTCGGTGATTTCCTTTACAGTAGCATTCCTGTTTGTGGTGCAGTGTCGTTTAAGGGCCCGGAGATCGCGGGCATCCAGTATGGGTTTACGCCCTTGACCCTCACGCACAGAGATTGTTCCAGATTCTCTGAATCTTCGGATGATGTTATGCACAGTTGATGATGATAACTGCAAAGTCTTTGCAATTTTTCGCTGGGTAACACCTTTCTGATATTGCTCCACTATCTTTCTGCGCAACATTGTGGGAATTGGTGATCCTCTACCCATCTTGGCTTCTGAGAGACACTGCCACTTTGAGAAGCTCTTTTTATACCCAATCATGTTGCCAATTAACCTAATTAGTGTTAATTGGTCTTCCAGCTCTTCGTTATGGTCAAATTTACTTTTTCCAGCCTCTTATTGCTACTTGTCCCAACTTTTTTGGGATTTGTTGACACCGTGTAATTTTGAATCAACATATTTTTCCTTTCAAATGAAACATTTTCTTGGATTAAACTTTTGATCTGTCATCTACGTTCTACTCTGAATAAAATATTGACATTTGCCATCTCCACATCATTGCATTCAGGTTTTATTCACAATTTGTTTAGTGTCTCAATTTTTTTTGCAGTCCGTTTGTACTTCACTTGGACATGAATGTCATGGTAATTCTTTGCTTTTAATAATTCTTTTAATTGTTTTTTTTTCAAAAGTGGAATGATTGCACTGCATACATTTTTAGTGATTTAAAAAAATGAGAGGTGGGTTATCAAGTTTGACTTTATTTGGGATTTTCTCTGCTCACAGGTTCAAAGATGATTCTGACAGTTCACAGGGCTCTAGACTAACTTTTCGCCACGGTTGCACTGGTACGCCTAACTTTTTTTCTTAGGCGCATCAGCACAAAAGTTAGGTGCACTCAAATTTTTCAACTGCATCGCTTAACACCACAGTTTTACATGTGCACTTTTTGGGGGGGGGAAATTGCAGTCCATATAGACAGTATTCATTTGTAAATGATTAACTAACAATTTTGTGCTTAAAGTGCTTTGGCACTCTTTGGCAATATTGTAGAAAATGTTCAACTTAATCATCATCTCGACCTCCTCTGACGACCTGTTTGCTGCTGCCTGCCGCTGAAAGGCAGTGGTAGAGGGAACACTTGGGCAGTGCATTTATGACGACATATAATGTGTTTTCTGGATACACTGTGCTTTTTCAGCATTCAAAGATTGATGGCACTGTGTCAGAGCACTGGCTATGAATTTCAGAAGGATCAGGCCTTAACAGAAAAGTTATCAATAGTTATTTTCATCTTTTCTTATTCCCCACAGCTACATCCACTTCTGTCAGGCCTAGGCTGCTCACTAGGGCTGGGTATCATCACTGATTTCTATAATCCATTCAATTCCGATTCACAAATCCTGATTCGATTCAATTTTGCCTCAGACAGTCAGAAATATTATAATTCTGATCATTTATCAGTACTGACTTTATCAGAGGTGTGAACATCACAGCAGATGCCTTTGTGTGAAAGTAACTGAGAGTAAAACACAGAAGAACATGAAGGAGATTTTCCTGGCCTGGACTTTTATAGCAGATAACCTTAAAAATATTCTGCAATATTCTGCAATTTTGCATAGATTTAAAAAAGTTAAAATTTCTTCAGTATAGAACTGCAGAAACTAGGCTTTCTTATCCAAGGTCGTTAAGTAAAAAAGAAAAAAGAAAAAGTGGCCGACAGCGCTGTAAACAACGGTAGACTGGTGGGTAATAAGCGAAAGAATAATGCAGAAAACAGAGATTTGAGATGGGAAACTGTTCTTGAAGTACACTGAGAGAGAGAGTTGTGCATGAAGTGATTTTTATCGTGGTGGAAGCAAAACAGCAATAGTAAGAGGGAATTCATGACGACATTGATCAAATGTGAAGCGTAGTTTGGATCTTCTTTTGCTGCTGGCTCGGTGAATTTTGGTTGGAGAGACAAAACCTGCAGCTCAGAATCAGCGCAAAAAGACATAAACACAGCGCGGACCTGACGCATCAGAGTCAGCGAGCTGTCGGCTTTCAGCCCCGATGGCGTGTCCGTGTCCATTTACTGTTTGGTGGTTGTTGAAATTGTTTTGTGAACTTTAATCTGGGAATCTGGCGTTTCTGGCAAAACACGGTTATATTTAAAAGTGGATTTAATGAATCGATATCGCTTCATTCAAGCTACTCATGTCTCTCTATCCACCTGCACTTTCAACTAGACCACGGCCAATCAGAGTGGTCCCGCCCCTGACTATCTCTAATTGGTTTAGTCCACGATAGGGGCATAATATGTGTCTGTTGTTGACCACACGGAGACTTTCAGAGTTGCAGAGATTTTTTCTTGTTACCCGAACATTTGGTCGCACCGGTGCGACCTACGATTTTTTTTAGTCGCACCATCGAAAAATTTGGTCGCATTTGTGACCAAATTGGTCGCACTCTAGAGCCCTGGTTCATGTTTTAAAGGCCAAGCTCTATTAACTTCATGTTAGCAATTAGAACTTGTGTGGCATAAAAAGAGTTTGCTCGACAGCGCTTGTTGGATTGACCAATACTCAGAACCATGGAACTGGGGAACGACAAACTCAGTGAAGATCTAAGGAGAACTATAGATTAACACAAATTGCGAAGGTCTTTTGGAACCATTTATAAACAAAAATGCAGTATTGATCAAGGATCAATCCTGGCATGGACTATGAACACTAGTGTCACCATCGACTGTCAACCCCTATTCCAAAATCAAGGCCTTCAAGCGTGGCTAAAACTAAATATTTACAAGAGAAGAAGAAAAGAAGAAGAAAGAGATATACAAGAGAAAAGCTGAGCTATTTGGCCAAGGTGTCCAGAGGTAATTTTTCTAGGTGTAAGTCTGAAACATTCAGGCCTAATAACACTGTACCAACTGTCAAGCATGGAGATGGTAGTGTTAAGCTCTGGGGCTGTTATTCTCCTAGTGATGAAGGAGGAGGATGACCTCCAAATTCTTTAACTTCAGTCAACAGCGAGATGGTTAAAACTTTTAAACAACAATATATTTAACAGGATAATAATCTCAAAGATAACAAAGATACATTAAACTGGTTTTGTAATGGATAAAGCAGGCTAACATAAAGATTCTGCAATGCCCTTCCCAAAGCTTCCCAAAGGACAACATTTAACCGGATCCATGCCAGGAAAGGAAACAATTTAACCAGCCTGTGTAGATCCTAGAAAATCCAAAATGAAGTCAAACTTGTTCACCCAATTCCTCATTTTTAGTCACCTTGAGGCAGCTGTGGTGATCTGATGCTTTATAAATAAAATGAAAAATGAAAATGAAATGAAAATAAATATATACATATACAATCATTCCACTTTGAAAAAAGAGCAATTTAAACCTCACTAAAACCCCCAAATTACCATGACATTCATGCCCATCATGACTGTACGTAAACTTCTGACCACAAGCATATGTATTTTTGTAATTTGATTTGATCTACAAGCGAACTGTATTTAACACCAGGTTAGCGTTTGCCTAGGAGGAAAATGTGAACATTTGTATGTCAGTAGTACTCACGCCGCGGCTCTCTGGGACCATCCACTGTGATTTTAATGGCTCTTTGGTATGTGGCCACCTGTGGAGGGTTGGTGAATACTGTGATGGTCAGTGTGAAACTTTTCCCTATGAAAACACAAGAAAGGGAGAAAAAGGAGGGTGAAAAGAGAGAGATGACGAGAGAAAGGGAATGGACAAAAATCACAGGGCAAAACCTTTATACAACATATGTATATATATATATATATATATATACAGGGCTCTAGACTAACTTTTTGCCATGGGCATACCGGTACGCCTAACTTTAAAAAGTTAGGCGTACTGCACCTAACTTTTGTGCCAGTACGCCTAACTTTTTAAAGTTAGGCGTACTGGCACAAAAGTTAGGTGCACACAAATTTTATAATAATTTATATAATATAATGTGTTTTTCTGGATACACTGTGCTTTTTCAGCATTCAAAGATTGATGACACCGTGTCAGAGCACTGGCTATGAATTTCAGAAGGATCAGGCCTTAACAGAAAAGTTAGCAATAGTTCTTTTCCTATTCCTATAATCCATTCGATTCCGGTTTTCAAAGTCCCGATTCGATTCAACTTAGCCTCAGACAGTGAGAAATATTATAATTCTGATCATTTATCAGTACTGACTTCATCAGAATTGTGAACATCACAGCAGATGCCTTTGTGTGAAAGTAACTGAGAATAAAACACAGAAAAACATGAAGGAGATTTTCCTGGTCTGGCTTTTTATAGCAGATAACCTTAAAAATATTCTACAATGTTCTGCATATAAAGTTTAAATTTCTTCAGTATTGAATAACAGAAAAAATAGGCTTTCTTGTCCGAGGTCATTTAAGTGAAAAAAAGAAAAAGAAAAAAAAAAGACAGCAGCCACAGCGCTGTAAACAACGGTAGACTGGTGGGTAATAAGCGAAAGAATAATACAGAAAACAGAGATTGGAGACAGGAAACTGTTCTTGAAGTACAGAGAGCGATAGAGAGAGCTAGCTGTGCATGAAGTGTGATTTTAATAGTCGTGGAAGCAAAACAGCAAAATTCATGACGACATTGATCAAATGTGAAATGCAGTTTGCTGCTTCTTTTGGTGCTGGCTCGGTGAATTTTGGTTGGAGAGAGACAAAACCTGCAGCTCAGAATCAGCGCAAAAAGACGTAAACACAGCGCGGACCGGACGCATCAGAATCGCTGAGCTCCGACAGCGTGTCCGTCTACGGGCCGTCGGGTGAGAAAGCCGAGAAAGACTAAGTTGATTCTGATGCGTCGGTCCGCTCTGTGTTTACGTCTTTGTGTGGAATCCGTGTACCTGCTCTCATTTGCTGTTTGGTTGTTGTTGAAATGGTTTTGTGAGCTTTAATCTGAGAATCTGGCGTTTCTGGCAAAACACAGTTATATTTAAAAGTCGATTCAGGATTTAATGAATTGATATCGCTTTATTCAAGCTATTCACCTCCCACTTCCACCTGCACTTTCAACTGGACCACGGCCAATCAGAGAGGTCCCGCCCCTTACTATCTCTGATTGGTTTAGTCCACGATAGGGGCATAATGTGTGTCTGTTGTTGACCACAGGGAAGGTTGCAGATTTTTTTTTTTTTGCTACCCGAACAGTTGGTCGCACGGGTGCAACCAAATATTTTTTTTTAGTCGCACCACTGAAAAATTTGGTTGCATTTGCAACCAAATTGGTCGCAGTCTAGAGCCCTGAATATATATATATATATATATATATATATATATATATATATATATATATATAGACTGACCAACCTGTGCACGGCCTGGATTGATTACAAGAAGGCCTATGACTCAATGCCCCACAGCTGGATACTGGAATGCTTAGAATTGTACAAGATCAATGGGACCCTAAGAGCCTTCATCAGGAACTCAATGGGGATGTGGCGTACAACACTAGAGGCCAACTCCAAGCCCATAGCACAAGTCACCATCAAGTGCGGGATCTACCAAGGAGATGCTCTGTCCCCACTGCTGTTCTGCATAGGCCTGAACCCCCTCAGTGAGATCATTAACAAGACTGGCTACGGATACCGACTACGGAACGGAGCAGTTGTCAGCCACGTCCTGTACATGGATGACATCAAGCTGTATGCCAAGAGTGAACGAGACATCGATTCACTGATCCACACCACCAGGATATACAGCAATGACATTGGAATGTCGTTTGGACTGGAGAACTGTAGTCGGATGGTAACAAAGAGAGGGAAGGTAGTCAGAACTGAGGGGATTGAACTACCAGAAGGCAACATTGCAGACATAGAGTTACAAGTACCTGGGGATCCTGCAGGCAAATGGGAACCATAAAGAGGCCGCTAGAAAAGCTGCAACCACCAAGTACCTGCAGAGGGTCAGGCAAGTCCTGAGGAGTCAGCTGAATGGTAAGAACAAGATCCGGGCTATCAACACGTACGCCCTGCCCGTGATCAGGTACCCTGCTGGGGTAATAGGCTGGCCAAAGGAGGAGATAGAAGCCACTGACATAAAGACAAGAAAGCTCCTTACCATGCATGGAGGGTTTCACCCCAAGTCCAGCACCCTGAGGCTGTACGCTAAGCAGAAGGAAGGGGGCCGGGGACTGGTGAGTGTCAGCACCACAGTCCAGGATGAGACAACGAACATCCAAGAATACATTGGGAAGATGGCCGCAACTGACCGAGTGCTCAGTGAATACCTCAGGCAGCAGAAACCCAAGAAAGAGGAGGGAGACGAGGAACCATCATGGGAGGACAGGCCCCTGCACGGTATATACCACCGGCAGATAGAGGAGGTGGCTGATATCCAGAAGTCCTACCAGTGGCTGGACAAAGCTGGACTGAAAGACAGCACAGAGGCACTAATCATGGCAGCACAAGAACAAGCTCTGAGCACAAGATCCATAGAGGCTGGGGTCTATCACACCAGGCAAGACCCCAGGTGCAGGCTGTGTAAAGATGCCCCAGAGACAATCCAGCACATAACAGCAGGGTGCAAGATGCTAGCAGGCAAGGCATACATGGAACGCCATAACCAAGTGGCCGGCATAGTGTACAGGAACATCTGTGCCGAGTATAACCTAGAAGTCCCGAGGTCAAAATGGGAGATGCCCCCAAGGGTGGTGGAGAATGACCGAGCTAAGATCCTGTGGGACTTCCAGATACAGACGGACAAAATGGTGGTGGCTAACCAACCGGACATAGTGGTGGTAGACAAACAGAAGAAGACGGCCGTAGTGATCGATGTAGTGGTTCCGAATGACAGCAATATCAGGAAGAAGGAACACGAGAAGCTGGAGAAATACCAAGGGCTCAGAGAAGAGCTCGAGAGGATGTGGAGGGTGAAGGTAACGGTGGTCCCCGTGGTAATCGGAGCACTAGGTGCGGTGACTCCCAAGCTAGGCGAGTGGCTCCAGCAGATCCCGGGAACAACATCGGAGATCTCTGTCCAGAAGAGCGCAGTCCTGGGAACAGCTAAGATACTGCGCAGGACCCTCAAGCTCCCAGGCCTCTGGTAGAGGACCCGAGCTTGAAGGATAAACCGCCCGCAGGGGCGTGCTGGGTGTTTTTTATATGTATATATGTATATATATGTATATATCTCACACATATATATACATATATATATATATGTGTGAGAAGGCTAGGTCTCGGGGGGGAAAGGATTCAGGCTCGGGTCCTCTAACGGGCCTGGTTGGGTCCTGCGCCATTCCCATTCAATTACCGGCCAATATATATGTATATGTATAAGGAACCAAGGAAGATGTTTGTGGGGGTGCTTGTGGGGGAGCTTGTCCTACAGCATGATTGTATTCAAAGCAGAATTACAGTCCACAAAACCATTATACTAAGTTCCTGCAGAGTTCAGATGCTGGATGATGAAGTCTAGTGCCATGCTAACTACATCACCTACTGATCTGTTGGCTCTGTACGCAAAACACAGGGAGTTCAAGAGAGAGGGGGTCAATCATTGACTGTAGATGGGACAGGCAAAGGTGAGAGCGACAGGTCTGTAGTCATTAAGGCTTGTGATCATTGTTTTTCAGAACAGGAATGATATTGGCAGCCTTGAAGCAGGCTGGCACATGACATATCTGCATTGAGGTGTTGAAAATGTTAGTGAACACTGTCAACAGTGTTTCAGGGTGGATAAAGACATTGAGTGCTGAGGTGCTTTGTGGGGGTTCTGGCTCTTTCTATATAGTAATCCTGGAAATTACATTGCATTTGGTTTTTATTGGTAATGGTCGATATGTAAACTTTATTCCAGCTTCTGAGTGTGATATACAAAAAGTACTGAAAGTAAAAAAGTTTTTGAAAAGCAAACAATATGTATGAGAATAAAAAACTATTACTTTGTCCTTTGCTGGATGTGACTTGATTCCTGAGATTGTGGAGCAAAGAAAAAAGGATGGTGTACATGAAAATGTTTTTTCATGCAAACTTGTGGTCATAGACAAAGTTAACAATTCAAATGTAGAATATTACATATTCTACAATAATACAGAATGTTACCTGTAATCATGAATATTACAAGGTATTATGAAGCTATTCGCACATATCTGCAGTCAATCTTTTCAAGTAGATATTTTTAAAAAATGAGAGAAAAACTAAAAAACTGTCTTTCATTTATAAACGAAATTCTCTGCTTTACCTTAAATGTTATAAAAACAAGTTTTTGTAAAGGTTTGATCATTTAAATGACAAATACTTTTTTGAGTGACTTAAAGTTTGGCTTTGGATGTAGCCTAATTACTTATTTAGAAAACTACTGTGTCCCATTTCTAATAGACACCTGCCAGCCAATCACAAACCAGTGTTTAACTGCGGTCATATCTAAGAGATATGAGTGTATGTACCACACATTAATAGGACTATCTCTGTGTCTGTGTGAAGTAGCAGTCACTTAACACTGTGCTAGATGTAAACACTGCACATGGCAGAGCCCCACTGCTGTTGTGTGTCGGGTGTTACTCTCATTTCCCTCTCCCTTTCTGTCTCCTCTCATTGTCTTAAATTATGATACATGAAACGTAGTCATATATTATATAACATATATAGTGCTATACAAAGCTCAGAACTGAATAACAGTTTAAGTTGTCTAGAACCCTTCTATAGGAAACACTAACGATTAACACATGCCATTCTCAGCTGTATTAATGGCCACTAGATGGCAGCTGACATCAGTGTGTCTCTGCTGTCTTTGTGCAACCAACAGAAAGAGATCGTGATCCTGGTCTACACACAGTGTTTTCTCTGCTCTATATAAGCAAAGGAAAAGCACATCATGAATGAAAAATGTATAACAGAATTTCTGTTCCCTTGTTTACAAAAAGAGTTACATGCATGCACACACACACACACTACATTAACAGATAACAAAGAGCCTGTGTGCGTCTTAACAAATGTTTTCTCTGCAGTCACTCAGTTAAATATACACAGAGTGTGTGTGTGTGTGTGTGTGTGTGTGTGTGTGTGTGTGTGTGTGTGTGTGCACATGTATGTAACCAATTTTCAGTCTTTTTCTCAGTTCCTCTTTCAAGACCATGATTTCTGTATTTCACGATATATGGCCACACACACACACACACACACACACACACACACACACACACACACACACACGTCTGGTTTGCTATTCTCATTGGGACATCTCATTGGCATAATGCTTTCCTGAGCCGGTTACCCTAACCATCAAAAATGCCTAGCCCTAAACATAACCATAACCTAATTGTAACCATGACACTAAAACCACATTTTGAGTGTGAAAAACGCCTGAACCTCGTGGGGACGTGGATTTTGGTCCCTACGAGGGGACTGAAAAGTCATCAGAAAGCATAAACAAAGAAGAAATACAGGTTAGCGAGGCAAACGTTCTAAAGTCAGAACAGCTCTGTGCAAAGCAAAGGCAGCACTCGTGAATAAACGAAATCAGGCTTTGATTGAGTGAGCATGAGATGATGACATCTGCACAAAAAATGATCTTGACTTGAATCCATAAGTGTAAAGGTTTATCAAAAGCAAACAGAAACACGGTGAGATGTGATTTTACACATATAGAAAACGGTAAGAAATAAAATATGTATTTACTGCACGAGGCATATTGTATGCACCTGTCTCCTCTACATTTATTCAAAAATGAAGAAGCAAGGTCCAGATTTTTCACCAGATTATTTCCATATTGACTGCTTTATTTTTCCAGACAGAGTCCAATAATTGCATTCTGAGAACTGATCCACGAACCACCAGTTTTGTTACCAAGTCTGTAACTAATTTTTCACCAATTTCCAATTTAACTTTTGGCCATTTAGTGGAAATGAAAGTGACATTTGTGCAGGTTTGTATCGTCTCCGTCACATCTGTACGTCTTACACATGTGTGTGTAAATGATTTGCGTCCTTCCTGCGTGTTGTTCCTGTCACCTTATCATGAAACGCATTAATAAGAAATAGACGCACAGAGAACAAAGCACTGTGTGTCACAGCAGTTTGGGTCAGACACTGTTTTACAGACAGATGCAACTACAGTCTTCCAGCTGTAAGTCAACATTACAAAAACACTATCTTAAAATACTGCTGGGAGAGAAAATGGTCCCATTGTATTCTGTGCTGTTAAATTTGCATGAAACAAATTTAGACTCCTCACTCTTCTTCATTTGAATTCTGCTGCACTTGAAATATTAATATGCTCATTTTTTCAACTTAAGGTCTGCACAGCTGATAAAATATTGACAGTTATACCAATTTCTTTTGGCTGGGGGAGGATTTATCAATATTGTGTGTGTCTGTATGTTAGCAGGGTTTGTGTACACAAGACTGGTGTTTTAAATAGATAAGTAGGGACATTTGCCTGTGCCTGATTTAGAGTAACTGTGCTTGTGTGTCCGTTAAAAAGAGAGGGAGAAAGAAAGAGGCAGACACTGGATGGGATATTAGGAGGAAGTTGTGTGAATGCTGTTTTTATTCACATGTACTTCCCCTAATTTAATGCTGTATGCTTGTACAAAACATGTCTATTAATTTTCAACCTGTGGAAGATTTAAAGGTGAAACTCTTCTGACTAATGTCACTCATACTAATAAACTGGTGCCTGCTAATTTCACACTGTACAACTTTTACACTGTACAGTAAATCTGCATTCACATTTCCATGTATGTATTTGCGTGTCTGTGCGTACCTCTACCGCTGCGGCCCACAAAGCGGAGGTCGTTGAATCTGGCCACTTGGTTCTTGATTGCAGCTGTCGCATTGCGAAGCTCTGCTGAGTAATTCTCATCATTTCCTGCCATCACTGTAACCAAGGTGCCATCTGGAATGTCGCCCAGGGCAACCACCTAGTGACATGTTGGCACAAACAAGAGAAAAGCACGAGTGTGCGCTGTGTCTGCGTGAGGGTTTAATCCAAGTTTGAGGTTTTCAGAACATCTTTGTATCCAACCTGTTCGGTGCCATTTTTCAGTGCACACGTCCCACAGAGGTTTTTACACACCTGATGCTACTTTGCACCAAATGTCAGTCCATGCAAAGCAGGAGTGCAAAACTCCTGATTATGCAGATGGGACAGGGGTGTCAAACTCAAATACACAGTGGGCCAAAATTCAAAACTGGAACAAAGTTGTGGGCTAACATTAACATTTATTGAAAAAAAAATCTTCCTCCAGATATAAGAATGAATCTTTTCTTATGGACTCAAATAAGTTTTGCTGAAAAACTGAATATGGAACAAGCAAAGCTTAATACTAAACAATATATATATTAGCTGTATAATACCAGTAGGCCAGCTCTAATAGTAATTTGGTATGGCTTCGCGGGCCAAATGTAATTAGGTTGCGGGCCAAATTTGGCCCGCGGGCCAGAGTTTGACACCTATGAGATGGGATGATTGTGGGATGATCCAAAGTAGAGTACAACAAAAAAGTCATCTATTAGTGACTGAGCAGCTAATGTTCATATATAAAGACTGAATTGCTGAGAGGCTAGCACAATTTCAAACTGACCATACGCTTGGTTTGACTGAGAGGCAAAGAGGCAGTTTTACACTGAACTTCATGGACAGTAAAAGATGCAAATGATTAACTAAAAGTTGTTGAATAAAGCTTTTGTGCATACTGTTAGGCTTTACCCTCCACGAGAGCTCAGCGCACTAGAAAGCACACTCTCCTTTTCCACACCTACACAAATATAGAGCCAGGCAGGCTGATTTCCATATTGTGGCTAATCACACCAAAGCATCATTGTGCAAATAAGCAGGGCAGATATAGTACTATGGAGCATCTCTGTCTGTGACCCAGAGTGCTCCAACCAGCGCTGACTGCCACACTAGTATTAAAACGACAATTATACCTTCCACCTATTGGTAATCACTTAAAGTGGTGTGAGACTGGGTACCAGTGCCGGTCACAGTAATGAGATAAGTTGATGGAATCACACTGGCTGCAATAAGCATTTCACTGGGTTTGGAAATTATTCAAGAACAAACAGTAAATTCACTGTCGGGCAGACTGTGGAGCAGCAGCAAAAAAGCAGCCCAGCAAATATGTGTGTCTGTATACAGAACAATACCTGCAGAGTGTGTGTTATCAGCTACATACAATATGGATGTGCGTCTTTCGCTGTGTGCATAAAATGTGCGTGTTCATCTCAACAGTCATCCATTATCAGTAAGAGGCAGTGACATCCGCTCATGACACTCCATAATGATGCATAATGCACCAAACTCTCTCTTACACACACATGTATGCGCAAACACTAATGCATAAAACTCAGTAAATCAATCCACTGTGTTTTCTGCAGCTAAAAGCCGCTTTTCCACAAATGCATTTTGTCTCAAAGTGCAGGAAAACCATCCACATGAGGGAAACGCAGCAAAAACAAACAAACTTGTGTTAAATCACTGAGGGTGGATGGATCATATGACCCACTGGTAAGACAGTATAAAGGTCTGTAAAAACGGACCTTTGTGAGTGATGCTGGAAAATGTACAAAATGTTAGATTTGGTACATTAAACACTAAAGTCGTAAATCATCCGGACCACTTACATCAATTAACTTTTAAAGGCAAAATGTCAAAGATTTGTTCCCAGATGTGAGGAAATGCTGCTTTTCTCTGTTTGTCAGTGAATATACTGAACAGCACGTTGGACAAGAACAGTAAAGGCAATCAAAGTAATAGAGAGATGAACTCATGATGATGTAATAATATATAAATGCTACATGTTATTATCAGGAAACTTTCAGTAGGTGAAAGGTTCGTGATCACTTGGTTAGAGGTGGAGCTGACTGCATACGTAACAGTAAAACCTGGTATGTATGTGAACTCTAAGTACGCACAGTCCATTACGATGTACAGCACGGCCCGTGCTAAAATGACAACATACACACCTTAAAAGCAATGGGAAGAGTCTTATTACACCTCCAGTGAGTAGGCAACACAGAGCACAGGAAATTGGGACTGTCTGTCTTCACCAGCTCTCCTGGATGATCTGGCATCACCTGAAAAAACAGCAGCACAGTTATTTTAGTCTAAGACAGAAATAAGCAACCAGTCCCGTGCTGCCCTACCTCCACCATGCCGTGGTCTGCAATTCGCAATTTTCCCACCATAGCAGCTCCACCACCGGCCTCCTGGGCTCCGAGAGGCAGGGCCTCGGCCATCTTCCCCCCCGAGGCAAGGGTGGTAGAGGGGGGAGTATAGCGGCGACCGGGGGCAGGGTCTGTGACAGAACCCAGGAAAAAATAGTCTTTGAATCACGTAATCATCAGAACAGTATGAGAATATATTTTCACTCTTCATTCATTGTTTAAGAAATAATTTCAGCAGAGAAAGAAAACGTAGCGATTCTGTTTGCTCACAGATATTTTCTTTCCCCCCAGTCTGCACTAACAAGGACTTTTTTCACTATTCTGTCACAACTTATGATCAATCAGTAAGTAGATTAGTAGGTAATGACTAGAAAGATTTCTATAGATAGTGTTTGACAAATTATGACTACGCTTGCTTTTTATTCAGGTTAAAGACACACACACACACCTGTTTCACTGTACAGGTGTGTGTGAACTGGGATCTATAAAACACACACACAGAGTGAGACTGAGAGATGTTTAAGTTGTACACTTGTCGGGGCACCACAACCACAGGAGAAGGTAACCAGGTGAACAGGTGTGACCGTTTATTTTGCTAATAGTTACATTTGTATCTAAATGTTAAATTGACTGATTCTTATATCTGATTTTTTAAATTTCTAATCTGGAGCCTTCAAAGTATTTTATACAACACACCTCATTCACGTCCTTTCATACAAGCGCTTTTGGTCTAACATTCACACACATTCACACTGAGAGCACAGAGAGCACCCTGGGGTTCGTATGTTGCCCAAGGATGGCATGCAGACTGGACCAACCTGATGACCTTCTCAGTCAAATCCAAAGTTTTGGATCCTAGTGAGCTCAGGTAACACTCATTCGTATTATAGCACACATTTGTTAGTTCAGAATGAACACTTCAACACATGGTTAACATTTTGCATCAATCTCTGAAGAATTCTGGCAGCAGTGCAAAACTCAGACTCCACTTTTTCCCCTTTTACAAACACTACAAACCACATTCACCAGTTCACACAATAACTCTGTTTCCATTCACGAACGCAGTCACTGAGAAAAGGTGGGGTTGTATATTTAAATCTAAGAAACTTTGACTCGTGGACTGGATCAAACCAATAACCTGACAATGATCGTTTGAGCTGATTTGGATGTCACAGAGTAAACCGGTACACGAACGCTGGATTGTGCTATATTATGTATAAAGCTACAGTTTTCTACAGGCCTGTAAATGACAACGTTGTTGTACAATGACACACATTCCAGTATATGGATATCACCATCACTGCTCACACACAAACACACACGGACCGACAAACCACGGACTAACACCGCGCCGTCAGAGACCATTTCTCCAAAAGCTCAGTCAGTCAAACTAATGTGACAGCTGAAGAGAACAAATATGTTCTCTGCGCATGTCTTCATACTTTATCGTGAACAACAACCAGAATAATACGTCGTACCGTATTTGGCGTCCCACGGAAACACCATCTGTGCGTCCACAGTCTCCTCTCGCTGACTTTCACTATAAGCCTCCTGCTTTCCTCCTGTTTGCGGCCAAGAAGCGGATTCCTGTGTGCGCGTCGTCCAGTACTTATCTGTCAAACTACCCCGACCAAACGCGACACATTTAAATCCGTGCAAACATGTCCCCGACGCTTTCAGATGTGTTTGATGCGTCCTCCATACAGAGTAGAAGTCAAAGGCAGACTTGAGATGGGTTCTGTAGTCTTCAAAGCTCAGCAGAACAAACTTCCGCTCATACTGAAAGTGGAAGGAAATGGGCAGACGTTGGAGGGGAAAAAAGAGAGAGTATCTGACTGTATTTCAAAGTAAGTAAGCGCTTTCATCATAACTACTTCTATGTCCTTTCCGCTGCAGATGAATGGCCATCTCCGATCTTGGCGTCAGCCTTTTACCGGCACCGCTCTGGATTTGCATCTCGTCTGCGCAAAGACCTGCTCTCAGCCAATCAGGACACGTTCTAGAGGCTGTCGCCGAAAACACAAGACCAATCAGCATCCTGTGCGTCCGAAAGGAGGCGGCTTTAGCTGAGAAACAAGGAGGCAGAGCTGCGCTTCTTCCTGCGTGACACTGTGTGGTTATGTGCGTTATCCACACATAACAAACTAACGACATATGAATGCATCACTGCGGATCAAAGTCAGAGTCACATGCCTCCAAATCTTTGTTTTCTTATTCTTTTCACCACAGCAGACCGAGGCGTGAGAATCTGTGTGCTTTATATATGCAAGCTGTCAGTAGCACATACAGACGATAGAGGGCAGCAGGTGATCTAAAGCACGTTACTGATCCTAAATGAAGACGGCACAGGCCGAACGAGCCGACTCACATGGATGACACTTTCATGTGATTTCATCTGTTTCTAATAGTAAGAGTTCGAATACACATTCAAACATCTGCATTAGTACTTTGATATAAATGATACCTCTGAACTCCTGACCGTTTTATAATGCTCTCAGCCTCTAACTAAATTGCATTATTGTGATGTTATCATCATAACTGTGAACACTGTGTTATTGCTGCCTATACTGACCAGGGATAGTTTGAATCCCGCTCAAGTTTTTACTGGAAAGTATTTCACAAAACAAATTAAGCACCAAAAATAACTTTAAATGAAGGAAAAGCTCTTTTTATTATATTGCTATTATATTAATTTCACATTTGAACAACATTTGCACATGCACATTGTCTTCATGCACACACAAAAACTTTAATGCACAAAAAAATGGTTTAGATACTGAGTTCATTTCAGCACTCTGTCTTCTGCATGTACTGTATGTAAAGTCTATATAAATGAAGATGACCAGGAAGGTTATTATTATGGAGCTATTAACCATTTCTGGAAGAAAGCAGCAACAGGGAAAGAGCTGACAGATGAAAAAAGTAACTATGACTTATCTGCTCAACTAAAAAAAGTCTCAATGATGAAGAACTAAACTGTGTTTAAGCTGCTGCTGAAACTCCAACAGCACTTACAGAGTCACACAGTAACCACGTGGGAGTTCATGTGTTTCAGTTTTACATTATGTTCTAATCTTAAAGACTAAAACGAGTGTAGGAAATCATGTTTTTCTTTCTTTTTTTTATCCAAAAATGAGAAAATGATCCACTCATTTGTGTGTGCGTGACGTTAATGTTCCTCTGTGTCTGTGTATATCTGTATGTCAAACCGCAGCACACCAACTTATAAGTGAACGTATCTCTGAAATCATTTTGCAGTTGTTTGCTTTGAAGCCAAATTCAAATATCTGTTTTCCTCTTCCATTAATATTCCTTTGGAGGAAATAAAAACTAAAAAATGAAATAAAAATTTCTGCTCATTCTGTTGGTTTATGTCTTTTGCCCTTCTCCCCCGTCCCTCTTCTCAGCTGTTTCTCTTTCCCTCTTTCTTTCTCCCCTTCTTTCCCCCAGTCAAGTCTGTCCCGTATTCAGTAAGTGAAAATAAAATAAACAATAAAAGGTGAATCAAATGGACCATTACGGCAAGGCTGGGATGGTCAATTTGGTAAAGTAAATCCGTTGGGCATCTTTCTTTGCCTTTAGACAACAATTCTGATGGCAAAAGAGCCAAACGGGACAGGCAAAAAATAAATAAAATTTAAAAAAAAAAACAAAAAAAACCCAGGAATCAGCAGCTTGGAGTTTTTCCAGAAACAGGAGTAAACCTATGCTGTACACACAGTAGCGATGATTCCTTTCACTATAAAACTATATTAAATACAGCTTTGTGTTGCCTGAGAAACACATGCTGTCCATGCAGACACCCGTCTGTCTTTGTAGCCAACGGGGGATAATAAAAAATGTAAATGCCCCAGCCCCAGATGGACACGGTGTGTTTTGCTCTTGGAAATATCCATTTTTCACATCATGCCTGTTTGTCCACACTGTGCAGGTCATCAGGAGTTAACAGAAATCAAAACGTTAAACCTATTAAAGGCTGACTTCACAGCTTTTTACCATTATTTTCCTTCAAGTACAAGTACAAGTTGTTTTAAAATATAGATTTTTTAAACGTGACATTTCCTTTTCTTATGAGTAAACTGCTAAATATTCCAAATACTGAAGGATTGTTTGAAACAGTATATCTCTGAAGACAGAAATAGAGTTCTGGTGCTCATCACAATAAAAGAAAAAACAAAGAGCAGCCTGCTAAACACTATTTCAATGAAAGTCCTCTGTAGACATCTGAGAAGTCAAATAAAACAACAGATGAAGAAAGAAAGAAAGAAAGAAAGAGTGATGACAGTGGCAGTGGAGTTGGATTTCACGAAGCCAGCATTTACCGCTGACTATCTTGTAATGTGAGCTGCTTACTGCCCTCTGATCTATAATCAATACTCAGCCACAGTGTCCTATCAACGTTATTGATACTAACATTGCTTGATATCTTTCATAGAAATACAGTGTGGATCAGTAGTGTGCATGCAACTGTTTTCCTTTTCTAATTATTTATTAGACATAAAAATTTCATTGTGAAAACCAGAAGCTGCTTCTTTAAAATAGCAGGAGGACAAGTTTACTAAAGAGATATGTCCTGTCCAGGGTAGTGATTGACACTGATCGATATCTGCAGTCAGAGTCAGCTGTGCTTCTCACACGTTTGATGGTTTTTTTGTTTATTTCTCTTTTAAAGTTAGATGATTTATATCAATAAACAGGCACGGCTGCAGATCTGAGACAATGCAAACTTTGGTAGCCTTTAGCCAGAACCAACTGAAGCACCCAGCAGAATTTCAAAAAGCCTTGAAACTCCATCTACAAATGCTTGTAGAAATCCAAGAAACAGAATTAGACAAGAAAATGGAACAGGTAAGAGCCATCTGATGATGGGCAGCACAGTTCAGTTTAACTGTTTGTACTGTGAGGATTTAGGTCATGCAAAACCTCCCAATAAGGAGCCCCAACAGAACAAATAGTTAAGAACAAAAACAACATAATCACGAACAGAGCAGATATGATAGTGATCGAGGTGACGTCAAACATGAAGAAGAATCAGCTTTACCAAAGAGTCCGCTGCCTGTCCGGCCTTTCCTCATCAGATACATAGCCCAAGACAGAGGCCCAGAGCTGGAGAAAGCCCCGGGGTTCATGCTCCGGTCCTGTGTGTAGAAGCACCAACAACTGGGGCCCAATTTCAGATACTCAGAACGTATGAGGGAAAAACTGTACGGAGAAGGATAAGAGGGAGGAAAAAGAGAACTTAAATAGGAAGGGAACAAATCAAGTATTTGTGAAACTTAAGAACAACATGTGTAAGAGAGTCCAAAAAGCTGTTCAGCAATGAAGTGCTCCAGCCTGCCCTTACCTTCATCATTTGCTTTTATACCCCTCGTTCATCTCCTCAACCCCCTCCCTCTCCCTCCATGTCACCCTACATATTAGTGCAAACCAGAAGAAAAGTGAGGGAGTTAAAAGTGAGAGCAAAGAAGAGGAGGAGGAGGGAGAGGAGCAAGTCAAGCTTAATTCATTCTCCCCTTCTTCAAAGCATAGCCACGAGGGACACAACTCCATTTTGCCCTCAGGCTCTTTAAAGCTGCTAATTTTATTTAAGCGCTCAAATAATTTTCTCTTTTTTTCTCCATCTCTCGATCTGCTCTTTGCTCTTTCTATTTGGTTCTGCTAAGATCTGCTTGAACACTGAGGTCAAACAATCAGTATGATGAGCTTTATTTAGGTGTTGAACTTGCAGATAGCTATTGTGTTCAATTTGAAACCATGCTAACTAAATATTACATCACTGATATTTGACATATGGACCATCCCAGTCCACCAAAAGCAGCATTATTCATTTCAAAGACCTGCACACAAAGCAAATTGGTAATAGAGCTGTTTTGTAATAAAATACAGCCCTCCCTTTTTATGCAGTCTCAGCACAGAGCACTGTGTACCCCAATTTCATGAGTGGAGAGTAGACTTGTAGTCCGTCACATCAGTGTAGCAGCCATCCTGTGAAATGTTACCATTCATATCAATATTTCCTGTTTAGAATGTGCACTGGCATTTTTTAAGTGTGCTACTAGAAAGCACAGATCCTTGAAATACACGAACAATTACTTTATAAACAATAACGTTTGTTTTTCAGCTAACTTCACTGTTTGCTCCGTCGTCCTTCCTGTACCCGTACCACCTCTCTGTGCTCTTTCTTAAATATTATAAGAGCCCAAATAACTGATGAGAGTACAGTACACTGCTTAGTTATGTGAAATCATCATCAATAAATGTGGGCAAAACAGAAGCTACAGCTTTGTAATAATGACATGTTCTCTGTCGTTTCTTAGTGTTTGTGCCGTTACCCAAAAGTGAGATTTTACACTGAAAGACATAAAAATATTCAAAGTGATACAGGCTGCTGCTGGACACTGTCACCATAGCGACCAGTGACAGCTCTGTGGGTTGTTTAAAAAGATGAGCTCAGGCTAGCTCAGGAACCTGAAACCCAACAAACTCATCCTGGGCAGGTTTGGCATCCCTGATGTGCTGGTACATGTCCCAGTTGTTATAGACCAGGGGTAGGCAACCTTTCTGATGACGAGTGCATCTAAAATTTCCTCAGAGGTCAGTGTGCCATATGACTGCATTAGCAATAAATTTAATAACGCTCTATATGAACAGTTACACACTATATAGAACCACTTTATAGAATTATATGTGTTCGCAGATGTTGGCAGCTATCAGTGAATAGTTATCAGCTATTTGGAAACAAAAAAAAAGACTTTTTATCCATAACAGCAAATGAACTGTACAACTGAAAATACAAATGCTCTCTATGGTCTCCTCACAACAATGATAAGAAAAATAAACTGGGCCAATATGGCATGTTTGTTAATACAGAGACACATGTTAATGTGATCTCTGGTCTCCCACTCAGAGACACAGGTCTCCCAGTGTCCAGCATTCAGAGGCTACCTGAGGACTCATGTGAGAGAAAATCTGCTCACACAGACATGTAGAGCCAAATACTGTCAGTAAGGCCTCTGCAATGTTCTGAAGACAGTTAAACTTGTCAGGTAGTGATGTCCAGCAGGTGAACATGCAGCTCCATGAACACGCACAGCTGTGGATTCCAGCTGCGTGTTGCATTAACTGGCATTAACTCAGCCAGTTAATGTGAGACAAATCCAGCTGCTCATTAAAGATTTCTGGTTTGATCAGAAAAGAAAACATTGGTCCAAACACCTGAAAGTCCCCAAAACACATTGTGAATTCTGTCTCGAGTCTACGGATGTATCCGTGTATCTCCGTGGTGCTGATGCTGCGCTGAGCAGACAGCTGCTGAAACTTTTGAAGTGTCAGAATATGGAAATTTCAACATCGCTTGAAAAAACTGCCAGCTAGCAATGTCCCTCTCACCGGTAGCTAAGTTATTTTTAGCCAATTACAAGGTGAATCTGGTAGTTGGGGTTGTTAGCTAAGATACTGTCATTAAGAAGCAGCACAACTAATGTGTCTATGTGAGCTAGTTTGCTATGTGCATCGCTGGCGCGGCCATTTATTTTTTAATGCACCTTCTCAGATTAACTCACTGTGTGTCGTGCCCAGGGCTGGACTGGGACAAAAATCAGCATTTTGACTAGAGACCGGCATACCCAGGTATTAAAGCCATAAAGCCTTTGAATGAAAATGCTGTTGTGACAGTGATGTACAGTCTTGTTGGTATATGTATGATTTCTATACATTTTACATCAGATGAAAACTTTGGTTGTAAGATTCAGATAATTATTTATTAAAGCACAACACTGGTCACTATATTCTTCATTTCCAGTTAATACTTGTACAGCTGCTGTTATTGTGTATATATTTATTTAGATTTAGATTTCTTCATACATTCTTATATAGTTCTATATTGTGTATTGTGTATTTTGTTGTACAGTTATTTTATTTTCAACTTTAATTTATATATTTTATCTTATTCTTCCCAGTTAAATTTACCCTTCATTCTAATTTGTGTTGTACAGTTATTTCATTTTTAACCTTAATTTATATTTTATTCCTTCCTAGTTAAATTTACCCTTTTTAATTTTTCATATTTATTTCCTATCTTATTCATAGCCTTTCCTTTTTTGTTTTCTTTAGGTCACGAGCAGTTGTCCAAGCATTTCACTACATATCGTACTGTGTATGACTGTGTACGTGACAAATAAAATTTGAATTTGAATTTAAAGCGAGACATTTTAAATGAGAATAAGAAAGTATTTCTTTGTGTCTCTCAGAAACAGTTCATAACTTCAACTCATCCATGTCACCTAAAAGGTAAACCTGTTTCTCCATCACCTGTTCAGCTCTGATGATCCAGTAAGGACATCTCCTGGTTTCATCTTCATGTTTCCCTCTCACCACATATCCAAACCGACATCATGACCAGCAGCTTTACAGCTGTGGCTCCAGCAAACATCAGCTGATACTAGAAATTAATATTAAATAAATTCTAACAACAGCTGATCGAGCTTAAACGTGCTGCTGTTGTTTAGCGCGACATCCGCTGGTTTTGTGTTTCTGGCGCAAAGTGAGCGATAAACAAACAAGAGAGAAAAGACAATCAGCTGATCATTGATCAGTTTCATGATTGAAGTAGCAACAGGAGAGGGAGGGGGGAGAAGAAGAGGCAGCTGCAGCATAAAGACAGAATAACTCCAGCTTTGTGTCTTTTTCCATTGTAGCTGAAGTCCGGGACAAACTGTTCCTTTTCAGCTCAACACGAAACTCGTAATATTTTCTCTGAATGCGAGATGATTCAGTTTTTTACGGGACAGTTGGCAACTCTACTAACTAACCTTATGAATAAAATAAAGTTCACTATCAGTAACATCATAGCACCACCCAGCTGTATAGAAACTCCGTCATGCTAGCTAGTAGCAGTATGAGGTATTGTAACTGACTGTAAAAAGTCAGCACAGCTAAAAAAAACTCCACCTAAACTTGGTTCATATCTGACCCAGAGAGACTGCAGGTCATAACTTCTTACCTGAAGTTCACTTCACCTGATACTCGGACCGGCGGCCGCCTCGGGTGTCTCTCCTCCTCCTGCCTCCCCTTTCCCTCATCCACCTGCTGGCCTCCACCACTTGCTAATGTTACTGAATCTGTGGAAGCTCCGCCATAGCCACCACCAAACAACTGAGTTATTTTTACACACTGGCCAGCATCTGGCCAATCCACCACCTCTCATTGTTTATACCGTTACAAAAAATAATCATCGGCCCACCAGCCAGTCCAGCTATGGTCGTGCCATCAGTTAACCCGTCGCATGCCAGCTGTGGCATGCGTGCCTAGGGTTGCCGACCCCTGTTATAGACACATAAATGTGATTTTGATGTGAGTTTGAGTTTAATGGCCAATGGGCAAATGAGTTTAATGCACCTCAAGGGGATTAACAAAAGTATTACATGAATATTTAGGAGAATGGACATTTTTATACATGGCCCAAAGGTAAATGTTGCTGGTACTCTGTGTGTTTAGTGACACTAGAAAACTCCTATATAAATTCTAGTCCACCAACATGCTTACATGGTATGTGCAGATTTACATTTCAACATAGATGTAAAAGAGTATTACACGTGGCAGAGATGGTGCATGCTGCCAGACCTCACACCAACATCGGTGCTCACTTAGCCTCCCACAGAGGATTTTTAGCTGGTGACGTCTATCTGTCTCCCCTTAGTGGCTCTGGCAAACTTATAGCGTGTATGTGACTGCTGGACCAAAAACTCTCTGTGATTTTGGTGAGCCGCTGTGGTCGTGGTCGAGGCCTGCTTCAGATCTGCTTGCTTTGATGCTTCGACATAATGCAGAAGTGAAAACCAACACAGACAGTTACCTTGATCCCTATGATGGTTTTCCTTGGATGCAAATACATCACTGCTTATCATCGCGTTGATGTATTTAGTGGATAATAATAATAATAATAATAATAATAATAATAATAATAATAATAATAATAATAATAATGGATTGGATTTATATAGCGCTTTTCGGGACCCCTCAAAGCGCTTTACAATTCCACTGTTCATTCACTCTCACATTCATACACTGGTAATGAATACTGACAGGAAGAATGGTGCATAGATATTATCTGACCAAATAATGGTTTGAGTAAATGTAGTAAATGTTTTAAATCAATATCCCATAGAATAAGTTGACATAACAGAGTCACATGTTTGAGTTTAGAAAACGGTTCATTTCTGTGATCCTTTTGAATTAAACAGAAGTCAGTCAGCTGAAATTCAGAAATCTCCAAAACATGTAACACAAAACTCAAATACACTGAAAATACAAAGCAAGATAGCGTGCTCTGAAACAGACTCCAGCTGTACTCTGAATGAATGCAGTGTAGTACTGTAGGTATGGTGCATGCATCAATTCCTCAGCAGTTGGTTGCAGTTTCAGACTTCCACACCATCGCTTTGAATGATGCTGGACTCGACAGGCACCTTCTCAGATTCGGCTCATCAGATGATGATTTTACAAATCTCCAGTTTATTATTTAATGCTCGAAAGCTACGTATTATATTAGTTACTTTGTATTTTTATAATTGTTTTGAGAACAAACGGAGAGATCAAAACAGATCGCCTGTGTATGGTCACCAAACCCAGATGACAAACAGAGGAAAGGCTGAGATGGTTTAGACTCCAGCAGGAGGAGGGACAGTGGGCACAGTGTGCAAGGATCTACAAAAGCACTAAAAAGAGGAAGAAGAGAAAGAGGAAAACAAAGTAAACTACTGGTCAAAAATCACATTTTGAGGTTCACATTAAACGATCTCTTTGCACTGTGAAACTTTAATGTTTCACCCAGAACCTTTGCTGATTTGACTTTTTTGGTTGGCAGGCTGGGAAGTTTGGTGTAGAAAGTGTCCTGCATCCTCTGAATCCTCCTTTAAATGTTGAAACTCTGAGTAAACCTACACTGAAAAAAACAACAAAGATGCAGCGTGACTACTGCTGCGGTATTTGTTTCAAACACAAGTGTGAGGGATGTTCTGACCGGCCGTCATCCTGGCTGTAGATTTCTGCATTGCTTTAACTGAGCAGATGTGCAGCAACATATTCCACCCAAAATGTTCAGCCATTTCTTTACGTATCATACATACTTATTATATCATCCATCCATCCATCCATTTTCATCCGCTTTGTCCGGGGCCGGGTCGCGGGGGCAGCAGCCTAAGCAAAGAGGCCCAGACCTCCCTCTCCCCAGCCACCTCCTCCAGCTTATCCGGGGGAATACCAAGGCGTTCCCAGGCCAGCCGAGAGATATAATCTCTCCAGCGTGTCCTGGGTCTGCCCCGGGGCCTCCTCCCGGTGGGACATGCCTGGAACACCTCACCCAGGAGGCGCCCAGGGGGCATCCTTATCAGATGCCCGAACCACCTCAGCTGGCTCCTTTCGATGTGGAGCAGCAGCTGCTCTACTCTGAGCCCCTCCCGGATGGCCGAACTTCTCACCCTATCTCTAAGGGAGAGGCCAGCCACCCTTCGGAGGAAGCTCATTTCTGCCGCTTGTATCCGCGATCTCGTTCTTTCGGTCACTACCCACAGCTCGTGGCCATAGGTGAGGGTAGGGACGTAGATCGACCGGTAAATTGAGAGCTTCGCTTTTACACTCAGCTCCCTCTTCACCACGACGGACCGGTGCAGCGTCCGCATTACTGCAGCTGCAGCCCCAATCCGTCTGTCGATCTCCGGCTCCCTTCTCCCATCACTTGCGAACAAGACCCCGAGATACTTGAACTCCTCCACTTGGGGCAGGAACTCATCCCCGACCCGGAGTGGGCACTCCACCCTTTTCCGGCTGAGAACCATGGCCTCAGATTTGGAGGTGCTGATCCTCATTCCCGCTGCTTCACACTCGGCTGCGAACCGCTCCAGTGCGAGCTGGAGGCCCTCACCCGATGAAGCCAACAGAACCACATCATCTGCAAAAATCAGAGATGAGATTCTGAGGCCACCAAAGCGAAAGCCCTCCGCCACTTGGCTGCGCCTAGAAATCCTGTCCATAAAAATTATGAACAGAACCGGAGACAAAGGGCAGCCCTGGCGGAGCCCATCACCCACCGGGAACGAGTCCGACTTATTGCCGGCAATGCGAACCAAGCTCTTGCAACGGTTGTATAGGGATCGAATGGCCCGTAGCAATGGGCCAGACACCCCATACTCCCGCAACACCTCCCACAGGACACCCCGAGGGACACGGTCGAATGCCTTCTCCAAGTCCACAAAACACATGTAGACTGGTTGGGCAAACTCCCGTGTGCCCTCAAGTATCCTCGAGAGGATAAAGAGCTGGTCCAGTGTTCTGCGACCAGGACGAAAACCGCATTGTTCCTCCTGTATCCGAGGATAAAAATTCATTTCTCTTTACCTGGGAATAACTGCAGGTGTTTTTCATCAGCTCTCTTTCATCCACTGATTCCCCTTCACTTTGAAAGGTTAGACTTTGTTATAATGTGCGTCTGTCACGGAGCGCTGTGCGGCAGGCAGGAGTAGGACCCAAAATGCAGGACTCACAGGCACGAGGGAATGAACTCAAAACTCAGCTTTATTCGCTGGCAGAACAGACATATAAACTAAACCAAACTGGGAAACCATAAACTAAGAACTCACAGAGAGACACACAGGGAGATCCACACAGCAAGAGGGACGACGTCACACTGAACAGAGGGAGACGCAGACAGAAATACACAGAGGGTTAACGAGGGAAGTGGGAGCACACGGGGAACACAGCTGACACAGATAATCATAACGAGACAGGGCAGGAGTGAACACAACATGACGCATACTGACGAGAGACTGTCAAAGTAAAACAGGAAGTACAGAGGTTCAGACAAGAGGAGAGAGCACGGGGAGAACACAGACATAACAGGCTGGGGAAAACATGGAATAAAACACGAAAGGGGACAAGGGCTCATGAATACATAGAGGGGCACACGGGGGGGTGAGAGTCACAAAGGGAAAGCACACAGGGAACCACATAATAGGGCAACTCAGGAAACAGAACCTAAACAGGGAACTGAATACAAAAATACAAGAAAACTAAGAACACTGGGCCAACATGGCCCAGGACCATGACAGTACCCCCCCCTCAAGGGCTGGCTCCAGACAGCCCAAACACAGAGAAACAAAACCAAACAGAAAACAACCCAGGGCGGGCGGCGGGGGCCCAGGACGGAGGGCCCGGAACAGAAAACAAAAGAGCACAGCAAACACCGGAGCCCAAGAAAATAACCCAAACACAGAGCAGTTCAGGGGGCCGACCGTGCGCAAGGCAACGGCGGCGACGCGGAAATAGTTCAGGAGGCCGGCCGTGCGCAAGGCAACGGCGGCGACGCGGAAACAGTTCAGGAGGCCGGCCGTGCGCAAGGCAACGGCGGCGGCGAAGGAGACGACGGAGCAGTTCAGGAGGCCGACCGCGCGGAAGGCAGCGGCGGCGGCGAAGGAGACGACGGAGCAGTTCAGGAGGCCGACCGCGCGGAAGGCAGCGGCGGCCCTCCAGTCTCAGGCGTGCTGGCCATGGCCTGGTGGGCGCAGGGCCAGACGAGGCAGAAGCGGAGGCTGGACCAGACGAGGCAGAAGCGGAGGCTGGACCAGACGAGGCAGAAGCGGAGGCTGGACCAGACGAGGCAGCTGATGAGGAGGCTGGACCAGACGAGGCAGCTGATGAGGAGGCTGGACCAGACGAGGCAGCTGATGAGGAGGCTGGACCAGACGAGGCAGCTGATGAGGAGGCTGGACCAGACGAAGCAGCTGATGAGGAGGCTGGACCAGACGAAGCAGCTGATGAGGAGGCTGGACCAGACGAAGCAGCTGATGAGGAGGCTGGACCAGACGAAGCAGCTGATGAGGAGGCTGGACCAGACGAAGCAGCTGATGAGGATGCTGGACCAGACGAAGCAGCTGATGAGGATGCTGGACCAGACGAAGCAGCTGATGAGGATGCTGGACCAGACGAAGCAGCTGATGAGGATGCTGGACCAGACGAAGCAGCTGATGAGGAGGCTGCGGCAGACGAAGGCTCTGAAGAGGAGGCTGCGGCAGACGAAGGCTCTGAAGAGGAGGCTGCGGCAGACGAAGGCTCTGAAGAGGAGGCTGCGGCAGACGAAGGCTCTGAAGAGGAGGCTGCGGCAGACGAAGGCTCTGAAGAGGAGGCTGCGGCAGACGAAGGCTCTGAAGAGGCTGCAGCAGACGAAGGCTCGGAGGCCGGGCCAGGCGAGGTTGCAGAGGCTGAGGCCGGGCCAGGCGAGGTTGCAGAGGCTGAGGCCGGGCCAGGCGAGGTTGCAGAGGCTGAGGCCGGGCTAGGCGAGGTTGCAGAGGCTGAGGCCGGGCCAGGCGAGGTTGCAGAGGCTGAGGCCGGGCCAGGCGAGGTTGCAAAGGCTGAGGCCGGGCCAGGCGAGGTTGCAGAGGCTGAGGCCGGGCCAGGCGAGGTTGCAGAGGCTGAGGCCGGGCCAGGCGTAGCAGAAGCACAGGCGGATGTAGCCGGGCCAGGTGATGACGAGGCGGTCGCAGATGGCGGCTGGACAGGCTCCTCGGGCCCTCCAGCTGATGCGGCGTGAGGCTGAACGGGCCCCTCGGACCCTCCAGCGAAGACAGGAGGCTGAACGGGCCCCTCGGACCCTCCAGCGAAGACAGGAGGCTGAACGGGCCTCTCGGACCCTCCAGCGGAGACAGGAGGCTGAACGGGCCTCTCGGACCCTCCAGCGGAGACAGGGAGGTGCTGGCCGGGCTCACTGGAACCCCCAGCGGACGAGGTAGATGGCGGCGTGGGAGCCGCGGAGTCCTGGATGAGCTCATCCGAGCTTCCAGCAGGAGCTGAAGTAGAGCCAGAGAGGATTGGGACCCCGGGCTCAATGTTAAGCTGGCTAGAAAACCGCACTGCTACGGGGAACTGGGCCAAAGGTTCAGGTGCGAGCTGAGCTGCTGGACACACGGGGACCTGAGCTGCTAACGGTGGAGAAGTAAATGACTGCACAGGGGACTGAACTGATGTCTGTAGTAACGGTGGTGGTGAGGGTGGAGTAGGTGGTGGAGTTAATGACTTCACAGGGGAATGAACTAGAGGTAGTGACGGTTGTGGTGCTGGTGGTTGAGTGGGTGACTGTGCTAAAGGAGGCTGCACTGGGGACACCGGAGACTGCACTGGGGACACCGGAGACTGCACTGGGGACACTGGAGACTGCACTGGGGACACTGGAGACTGCACTGGGGACACTGGAGACTGCACTGATGGTTGTAGTGGAGGTGTAACGGGTGAAGGAGTGGCTGAAGTGGCTGTGGGTCGGACGGCTAGTGGCTCAGCTACAGGGTATGGCAACGGCAGGGCTATGGGTTGAATGACTGGCTGAGTAGCAGCCTGAGTGGCTGGGTGTAGTGACGGTTGTGGTGGAAGAGAAACAGGTGGCAGTGTGGATGATGGAGCTAAGGGCGACTGAGTGGCAGACCGAACTGATGACTGAAGCGATGGTAGAGGTGAAAATGGAGCTTGTGGTGGAGTTAATGGCTGAGCTAACGGGGACACAGGAGACTGAACTGAGGGTGGCTGCGAGGGAGCTAACGGAGCTGTGAAGGACTGCGAGGGAGCTAACGGAGCTGTGAAGGACTGCGAGGGAGCTAACGGAGCTGTGAAGGGCTGCGAGGGAGCTAACGGAGCTGTGAAGGGCTGCGAGAGAGCTAACGGAGCTGTGAAGGGCTGCGAGGGAGCTAACGGAGCTGTGAAGGGCTGCGAGGGAGCTAACGGAGCTTCTGGTAGCACAACAGGTGAATTAGAAGGCTGAATGTCCGGCTGTGGGGTGGCGCGTCGGCGGCGTGAATGCCGTTTCTTTTTCCCCGCAGATGGCTCCAAAGGGCCGGGAAAAACCACATCCGGCCGGTGAAACTGACGCGGCTGCTCCAGGGTGGCTGTTGTCTGTTGCTGCTGGGCCAAGTCTGATATTTCCCGAGTTCGCGCCGCCTCCCGGGCGTTATTCAAATTGGCCAATAGGTCCAAACATCCACTGACCTGGCGGAGATGAGAATTTCCTTTGAGGATTGCTTCGATAGCATTTATCCCCACAATCTTGGCCCTTGTATTGGAAGTGTGAGTTATCCACTCGACTAGGCGTTGGACACGTATCAGATCGCTCTCCCCGGGTAAGTCTGCTGGGTCCATATCTGGTGACGTCGTACTGTCACGGAGCGCTGTGCGGCAGGCAGGAGTAGGACCCAAAATGCAGGACTCACAGGCACGAGGGAATGAACTCAAAACTCAGCTTTATTCGCTGGCAGAACAGACATATAAACTAAACCAAACTGGGAAACCATAAACTAAGAACTCACAGAGAGACACACAGGGAGATCCACACAGCAAGAGGGACGACGTCACACTGAACAGAGGGAGACGCAGACAGAAATACACAGAGGGTTAACGAGGGAAGTGGGAGCACACGGGGAACACAGCTGACACAGATAATCATAACGAGACAGGGCAGGAGTGAACACAACATGACGCATACTGACGAGAGACTGTCAAAGTAAAACAGGAAGTACAGAGGTTCAGACAAGAGGAGAGAGCACGGGGAGAACACAGACATAACAGGCTGGGGAAAACATGGAATAAAACACGAAAGGGGACAAGGGCTCATGAATACATAGAGGGGCACACGGGGGGGTGAGAGTCACAAAGGGAAAGCACACAGGGAACCACATAATAGGGCAACTCAGGAAACAGAACCTAAACAGGGAACTGAATACAAAAATACAAGAAAACTAAGAACACTGGGCCAACATGGCCCAGGACCATGACAGCGTCTGTCCATTGCACCAAATAAGAATAGCACATTGTCTATCATTTAAAAACTTAGAGGTCTGTCTCAGCTCCCAGATGTCCTGCAGTGATAGCACAGCTCCATGGTATACATGGTATGTATAAAACTCTACTGCTAACTTCCAAATCCATGAAACTTTGTAAATCCTTTTTTTACAGGAAGGAACAGCTGGAAGGGTTTGGGTCACTGAGTTTTGGTTAATTATATTAGACTTGGGAGACAAACTGAAGACACTGTTGGACAGTAGATTACCTCACATTATTTAATGACCTCAGAAAGAAATGCATTTAAAAAGTTAAAACCCTAAATTAAAAAGTCGGTTGACTCTTTTTAAGATGTTCATACTGATTTTTCCCCTGCAGTTTACAATAAATAAATAAAAGCAACCCAAAAATGATTCAACTTAAACATAATGGAAGTGCAAGAACTTGTGAACAGCTGACAAAAGACTTAAAACAAAAGATTTCTTTATGTTTGGGGTCAAATCGACCCAAACAATAAAACCTTCCAAAGATGAAATTAATGAGTAAAATTACATTATTAAAAGAAATAATCACATTTTAAGTAGCAGGAATGTAATATGCAAACTAGCTGAAGTTGATCAAAAATAATAAGTTGAAGAAAATGTTGGATGGGTTTATTGAATACGTTAGAGTTTGTAGGACTGCTTTAAAAAAACATAACATAAAGGGGAACTGCAATGATACTCCACGTGTTAAATTCAACAATTTAACAGGCAGAACATGTTGAAAGCTGAGAAACTGTCTTTCTTTTTCTGTTGTTTTTCACCATTTTGGCTGAATGAGGAACCAAATGCAATAATTTGTTTTGTGATTTCATTTAAATGACCAAAAGTTCTGTACTACTTGAACTGTAAGTGTTTAATTACAACAGCTTGTAATAATAAATACATGCTATTTGATATTGTGTGCAGTTTATGTAACTAAGTTGTGTATAATCAGAGTCCGGTGAAAAAGCACTCAGATAAAATGACCTCATGGTCCCCGCCCCCACCCATGCCAGTGGCTGTCAGTCCCTGTCGTCGCCTGAACTGAGGCCAGCCTGAGGCTAATGACAGTGCTTGTTCAACACACACACACACACACACACACACACACACACACACACACACACACACACACACACACACACACACACACACACACCTTCAGCAGGGGATCAATGGATTGAGAAACCAGTGGCTGTATTGAGGGTGAATCCTTTGTTTTTTCTAACATGTCTCATCATATTTTCTCAAAAGCAGAATTTCGAGTTCAGACTGCGATAAAATCCAATCTTTACGAGCATCACTGAATTTCTCCAGAAAATGATACAGAGAGATCACACAAAGGAATGTACAGCAGTGAAATGTTTTAGACATCACGTTAAATGCTTTATTGGATTTTCATTAACTTTTGTTTCTTTCATGTTACTTGACATCTTTGTATTATTGTCCTATTATTCATTTCAGTTGCTTCAGACTCTTCACAACTCAGTGGATTTGTGTCAAAGCACTCTCATCAAGTTATTAGGGACAGAAGAGCTAGCAATTGTCTCTAGTTAACAGAGAAACCATTGGTATTGCACACACACACACACACACAGAGACACACAGATTATTTGCACACACACTTCATCTATAATTCATGGGGTGTATTGTGCGGATGCAGTTAACTGCCACTTCAAAGTAATTAATTGATTTTCTGACATATCAGTTCGCAGCAGCACTAAATGACACAAATAGACCCAAAGAGTCTGGATAAAACGCAGACCTGCACCACGATGTGCACTAACTGCACATTATAGAATTACACAGTAAACTGTCTCATTCTGCCCTCTTCCCATTTGATCGCTCATAAACGTAGACAGTCCTTAACTGAATCATTGCCCCTTTGGATTTGAGAATTTATCCTGATTACTGTGATGAGTACAGCATGTTTAACGTGGTGCTAATCACTCAGATTACTTTATGACACAGATGGGTGCTTTCACAGTTTGTCATTGCAAATTGTGGGAGAAGTAAAAGGCTGTCAGCCACAAAAAATCAACTCCCTGTGACTACCTATGAATCATTAAGGAAGTACAATGTGCTGCAAAATATTAGATTTATTATTAATATTATTTGTCATATTTCAGGAATTCTTTTGTTACAGCAGTTAAAATGATGATGACACCATTATTATTGTTATTATCATTAACAACAACAACAATAATAATAATAATGTGTGGCAAACAATGCTCTAGACAGCTCTGTTGTAGATGATGTATCAAGGTTTCTTGTTTGCAGCGAAGCTTAAACAGTGTGAAGGTACTCCGCTGCCTCTTCTGTACATGCTGTGGTCGAGTTTATCCACAGTAACAGGTAATAATGACATGCTTCCACCGCAGAGCCAGCTTTCCTAAGGGATGTTGCTCCTCCAGTTTTCACGGCTGGCTCATAGAAAACCTTCATTATTTTACTGCACACACTCACTGGGAGATCTCATCCTCTTTAAGGAAATAGAGCCTGCTTCTTGTATACACTGTGTTGGTTTGAGCGGGCAGGTGGACGGGTGGACAGGCGGGCAGTCAATAGATGGACACTGGCATTAGATCTCCAACATCTTGCTGCATATGATGAAGGATCTGAGCTTCCTCGGAAGATAGAATCTTCCCATTCGCTTCTTGTGCACAGCATAACTGTTGGCCCTCCAGTTCTGCTGGATTACTCCACAGAAATCTTACCAGTTCCTTATTCCCCAGTTCCTGCCCAACTCTAAAAGACCCCGCCACTGTGGTGGGAACAGAGAACTTCTGCAGGTGGCATATTTCACTGTTTCACTGGACTGGAAAGCTTAGGAGTACAGGCATCCCCAGCACAGTACTTCTGTATGTTGTTTCTGTTTCTGTTTCTGTTTCTAAAGCTGTTTCTGTGCTGTGATGAGCTCTGAAACCTGACTGAAACTCTTCAAATAAACCATTCCTCTGCAGATGATCTGTTAGCTGTTTGACAACTACTCTTTCAAGGATGTTTGATATGAAAGGAAGGTTGGAGATTGGCCTATAATTAGCTAAGACTGCTGGGTCTAGAGATGCTTTTTGAGTAAAGGTTTAACTACAGCCAGCTTGAAGGCCTGTGGTACATACACCATTAATAAAGGTAGATTTGGTTTAAGATCATATTTAAGCATTAATTAATAGGACTCCACACATACCCTGTGTTGTTTGGTCTCCACCTTTCCTGCTGTAGGAGTCACTGAAATACCTCAGAGCTACCTAAAAAGTTCTGAAGCCAGAAACTATCAGACTGTCAAGTTTGAGATCAGTATATAATACTAACGTCGTTGTATTTGCTCTAGGTCTTAAGCAATGCTCTAGGCTCATCCACTATATTGCCTCATTCGCTAGAGGACCTCAAAGAATCCGTGCTGACTGAACGGATGGTTTCATTTGCCTCGTCTTAGTTTGCTGTGACTCCAAAGCCCTGTTTTTTCCTTTGTACCTCAGTCTTGCTGGTGTGAATTCGTTTTGCCCTGTGTATCCACTGCTGGCTGACTTCTGGCATGGTGAGTGGTATGTCATCCAGATTTGGGCTTGGCCTGGCATAGATGGCACTGTTTATGTGATGGCATGTCATATCTGGCCCGATTGTGGTTTGGTTTACGTGGCCCAGGCTCATAGAAAACAGGTCTGGCCTGGATCTGGCATCAAGCAGGCACTTCGGACTGACTGGTGTCATGGCAGAGTGTATGTCAACCAGATGTGGGCCAGGTCTGGCAATGATGACACTGTTTATGTTCCTATTTTCCTATTTTAGTTAGAAGATCCAAATGCCATGCTGCAATACTATACTGCTATGGTAGCCAACGTTTCAAAAGCAGGTTTGTGAGTGTACACTTTATCCAAAACCTAGTGACGGTTTACTCAGGTTTGCCACTGGGTGGCTGTAGCTCAGGTGGAAGAGCAGGTCACCTACTGCTCGGAAGGTTAGTGGTTCGATCCTTGGCTCCTCAAGTCTGCGTGCCAAGAGTGTGAAAGTGTATGAACGCAGTAGGAATCACTCAGTTTAGAGGAAGTGTCTGAATGTGGCATGTTGTATAGAGCACTTTGAGTAACCCAGGGGAGTATACAGTAAGATTCAGGTAATTCATTGTCTGAACAGAATTTTGTCATGTTAATTTTGCACTATTATGTTCTGGCATATTCTGTTATTACATGGCTTGAGTAAGGTACACATTATGCTGACATCTGGAGCCAGAGCTGAAACTGTTGTGGGCCAGCAGTCTGCAACTGGCCCGTGGCTGCACACAACTTACACATGGCACAGATATCGCAAAGAATGACAGCCCTTTGGTGGCCCAGACCAGGTTTGCCAGAGGTGGCCCACACATGGGCCAGCACAAGGCCAGGAGTGTGTCGGCAACTGGCCTTGTGCTGGCCCATGTGTGGGCCACATCCGGGCCATACCAATTTTGCTATGTGGGTCAGTTCGAGAACACCCTTGGAGTGGTTGGATTATGCATCTATGTATTTGAGAGTCTATTTGAGAGTCATGTAAATAGGAGTGGAGTCCAATAATGAATATGTTGTTGTATTTGATTTTTATGGTATGTTGTAACAAAAACACAGAGTAGATTTAATGTCTCGGAGGGATATCTTTAATAATTCTCTAAAATGTATCAAAATCACAGACACACATTGATGTAAGAAAGAAAAATGATAAAATGCTCAGCAATGTTCCTTTTCACAAAAAGTACTTTACAAGTGCAAAAGTGTGTAATTGTTTTTTAGGTGTATGTGTGTGCATATATGTACTCAATTATTTAGCCAGCCTCTGCGATGAAAGGAGACAGGTTTATTCTTGCTAAACTAAAAATTGATTTTGTGACAAGAAATGTGGTGATGGTGATGTTGGGGTTGGGTTTGGGGGGAGGGGAGACATACCTATTCAGTCTTGCACACAGTCAGAGTTATTTAAATCTTCATTCTTTTAACATAGAAATAGACATAAAAGGGAGCAAGACAGAGAGAGTGATAGAGAGGGAGAGATAGAATCGCCTCAGGCTGTGTTTAGTGCAGTATGAATGGATAACAAGGTGCATTAGAGCAGAAACTTTTAACTCTCCCCCTTCTTCTCTCTCTCTCTCTCTCTCTCTCTCTCTCTCTCTCACACACACACACACACACACACACACACACACACACACACACACACACGTCCATCTGTGACCATCGAAAATTTAAGCATATCTCTCCTGCTGTGTGGATGTCGAGACTGAAGGTACTGCAGATACAGTGGGGCAAAAAAGTATTTAGTCAGCCACCGATTGTGCAAGTTCCCCCACCTAAAATGATGACAGAGGTCAGTAATTTGCACCAGAGGTACACTTCAACTGTGAGAGACAGAATGTGAAAAAAAAATCCATGAATTCACATGGTAGGATTTGTAAAGCATTTATTCGTAAATCAGGGTGGAAAATAAGTATTTGGTCACCTCAAACAAGGAAAATCTCTGGCTCTCACAGACCTGTAACGTCTTCTGTAAGAAGCTTTTCTGTCCCCCACTCGTTACCTGTATGAATGGCACCTGTTTGAACTCATCATCTGTATAAAAGACACCTGTCCACAGCCTCAAACAGTCAGACTCCAAACTCCGCCATGGCCAAGACCAAAGAGCTTTCGAAGGACACCAGGAAAAGTATTGTAGACCTGCACCAGACTGGGAAGAGTGAATCTACAATAGGCAAGCAGCTTGGTGTGAAAAAATCAACTGTGGGAGCAATCATCAGAAAATGGAAGACATACAACACCACTGATAATCTCCCTCGATCTGGGGCTCCACGCAAGATCTCATCCCGTGGGGTCAAAATGATCATGAGAACGGTGAGCAAAGATCCCAGAACCACACGGGGGGACCTGGTGAATGACCTGCAGAGAGCTGGGACCAAAGTAACAAAGGTCACCATCAGTAACACACTACAACGGCAGGGAATCAAATCCCGCAGTGCCAGACGTGTTCCGCTGCTGAAGCCAGTGCATGTCCAGGCCCGTCTGAAGTTTGCCAGAGAGCACATGGATGATACAGCAGAGGATTGGGAGAATGTCATGTGGTCAGATGAAACCAAAGTAGAACTTTTTGGTATAAACTCAACTCGTCGTGTTTGGAGGAAGAAGAATACTGAGTTGCATCCCAAGAACACCATACCTACTGTGAAGCATGGGGGTGGAAACATCATGCTATGGGGCTGTTTTTCTGCCAAGGGGACAGGACGACTGATCCGTGTTAAGGACAGAATGAATGGGGCCATGTATCGTGAGATTTTGAGCCAAAACCTCCTTCCATCAGTGAGAACTTTGAAGATGAAACGAGGCTGGGTCTTCCAACATGACAATGATCCAAAACACACCGCCCGGGCAACAAAGGAGTGGCTCCGTAAGAAGCATTTGAAAGTCCTGGAGTAGCCTAGCCAGTCTCCAGACCTCAACCCCATAGAAAATCTGTGGCGGGAGTTGAAAGTCCGTGTTGCTCGGCGACAGCCCCAAAACATCACTGCTCTCGAGAAGATCTGCATGGAGGAATGGGCCAAAATACCAGCTACTGTGTGTGCAAACCTGGTAAAGACCTATAGTAAACGTTTGACCTCTGTTATTGCCAACAAAGGTTATGTTACAAAGTATTGAGTTGTATTTTTGTTATTGACCAAATACTTATTTTCCACCCTGATTTACGAATAAATTCTTTACAAATCCTACCATGTGGATTCATGGATTTTTTTTCACATTCTGTCTCTCACAGTTGAAGTGTACCTCTGGTGCAAATTACTGACCTCTGTCATCATTTTAGGTGGGGGAACTTGCACAATCGGTGGCTGACTAAATACTTTTTTGCCCCACTGTATGTCCAGAATATCGGGAAACTCCCTTCTGACAACAGAAAGTGCTAAAAGAAAGAATGAAGGCGTGCTCACATAAGGCAGTTTCTACCATCCCTTTTTGTTCCATGCCTTTTTAAGCCAACAATTCAGCTGGGCACAGTACATATCGAGTGTGTGTGTTATTCCTGCCCCAGCACAGACCAATGCTTCCATCAGGCACCCAGGGAACGATCTATACTCTCATATCTGAAGCTTGACACAATATATTTTATTCAATGTAGTGTTCATGGAACAAATATGAGGAATTATTGAATAATTAGGAATAATATGAACTTAAATATAACATAACATAAATACAGCTTTTACAAGGAAATGGTGATGTATTTGTAAATGTGAGCATGCCTTTATTCTCTCTCTTTGCAGTATTCTTCAGACACAGGTAATCCAAACATAACAATACAAAAGTTTTAAAACGCAAGTCTCCTTCCCACTTAGTGCTATTCAGCCAATGCACATCACTATTTAATATGAAATAATCCTAATTTCAGCACAAAACACTGTCAAGTAAAAACGATTTCTATGCTAAATAAATATTTCAGTATGAGAGAATCCTACATATCAAACTTAGAAAACAGTCTCCTTTGCTGACTGACTGATGACAGTGCATCACCCTCTTTTAGCCACATCTGCAAACCTTCCTACAGGGAAGGAAGCAGCCCGTTTGTTACTGAGATCAGCATCAGACTGTAAGAGCTAATAAATATATGAAAAGGATTCAATGATTTTAAAGGATGCAGTAAATGATGTTCAGATCAGGGCTGATCTTTTACACAGCTGCATAATCAAACAAAGCCAACAAATTGAGCATGTAGTTTCTTCAGAGATTCCTTTGGCAGCAATACCTAGTGACGGTTTAGTCGTCTTTTCTAGTGGGTGGCTGTAGCTCAGGAGGAAGAGCAGGTCACCTACTGATCAGAAGGTTAGTGGTTCGATCCCTGGTTCTTCCAGTCTGCAAGAGTGAGAATGTGTGTGGCTGTAGTTAGGAAGCACTCAGTTTAGAGGAATTGGGTGAATATGGTCTGTTGTATAGAGCACTTTGAGTAAACCGGGAGAGTAGCAAAGTGCTATATAAGAATCAGTCTGAACAGAGTTTCGTCATGTTGCTTTTGCACTATTAGGTTCCAGCACATGTCGTCATTACAAGGCTTGATTAAGGTACACATTAGGCTAACATCTGGGGCCAGAGTTGAAACTGTTGTGGGCCAGCAGTGTGTCTGCAACTGGCCTTGTAATGGCCGATGTGTGGGCCACCACTTGTCAGTTTTGGCCGGCGGTCATAGGTTCTGTCCAATAATATGACGCGAGACTGGAGTAAAAGACATCCATGGATTGGCACTTTATTAAAGAAGGAGCATGATAACACTAACTACAACTAAACAAAATGGCTTCCTTTTATACTCTACCTTTTCAGGTGAGCATCCGGAATAGCCCAAGTATGGGGGTTAACTAATCAACATGAAACATAACCCTCCACACAAACAAACATACAATAACATTAAAGCACATCACAAACATATACATATTTCCAGCACATGCTATAAACAAACCAATAACATAAGGTTCACCCATTTCTATCTAAATTAAAACCCTCATTAACCATACTCCCTAACCTGGCACACTGGTCTGCTCCAAGAGCTCTTAAACAGGTGATTGAGCCGCTTTCACTCTTTTGCTCCACATCCTGCAAGAGGCAACCAGGATAGATGAGTACCTTTACAAGTTCTCATTTCACATATGCCTCCAAGGGGCCATCATTTTTTGCGGTATGTGGGCCATGTGTAAGCACATTGTGTGGGCCAGATCCGGGCCATACCAATTTTGCTATGTGGGCACATGAAAAGCAACACAAGCAGGGCAAATTCTGGCTTCTTTTTCACCTGTGGTCATCTGACCGATTACTGTGTAAAATGGGTAGTGGACTGATAAACGTCTGGCAGAATGACATTTAAAACTTTAGAAACAGAGTCGCAGATGCAGCTGTTTTTAATACTTCCCATTAGATGAATTGACAGTATGTGAGGTAATATACAGAAAGCATCACATGGTCAGAGAACCTCAGCTACTGCTGCCTTTACAAAAAACAAAGCTTATTGGGTTATCAGGAACTGCAGCTGACGTAGTGTATGCGTGTAATGGCTCAGGACATGACAGTGCTACTCCTGTACGCACTAAAATTCTACAAGCACTATTAAATGGACAACACTGGAATCTGTACAGACAATATTGAGCTCCACTGAATATAGTTTACAGATTAAGGTTCAAGGTTCTTTATTTGTCACATGCATAGTTATACAAGTATAACACACAGTGAAATGTAGCCTGACACGCTCCTCGACATGTCAAGAGGAAGAACATTATTATATATATATATATATATATATATATATATATATATATATATATATATATGTATATATATATATATATATGTGTATATATATATATATATATATATACATATATGTATATATATATATATATATATATATATATATATATGTATATATATATATATATATATATATATATGTATATATATAAAGAGAGAGGGCACGGATGGCTTGGGGATAGAAGCTCCTCTTGAGTCTCTCTGTCCTTGCCCGGATGATGCGGAACCTTCTACCAGAATGCAGAAGTTGGAACAGTTTGTTGCCAGGATGGGACGGGTCCTTCAGTATCTGCTCTAGTCTGGCATCTCCTGGTGTAGGTGTCCTGAAGCGGGGGGAGAGCAATCCTGCAGCAGCGTTCTGCTGTGCGGATCACTCTCTGGAGAGCTTTTTGGTCCTTCACACAGCTGTTCCCAAACCATGATGTCATGTTCTGTGTGAGGATGCTCTCCACAGCGCCTGTATAGAAAATCCTGAGGATCTTTGGAGAGACCCTGAACTTCCTCAGTTGTCGTAGGTGATACAGGCGCTGCCTAGCCTTTTTGGTCTGGACCTGAATGTGGGCAGCCCATGTCAGGTCTGAGGAGATGTGAACACCAAGATACTTGAAGGACTGCACCCTGTCCACTGGAGCTCCATTGATGATAATGGGCTTGTAGTCTCTGTGCTGACCCCTTCTGAAGTCCACCACCAGCTCCTTGGTCTTGCTGACGTTCAGCTGGAGGTGGTTGTCCTGGCACCACGATGCCAGATTCTTCACTTCATCCATCATTGTTGGAGATGGCACCCAACACCACTGTGTCGTCAGCAAACTTCACAATGGTGTTGGAGCGGTGGGTGGCCACACAGTCTGAAGTGTAGAGGGAGTAGAGCAGTGGCGAGAGGACACATCCCTGAGGTGCTCCTGTGTTGATGGTGATGCTGTTGGAGAAGCACCTGCCCACCCTCACCACCTGAGTTCTGCCAGTGAGGAAGTCCAACACCCATGCACACAGACCCTGAGCTTTGTGAACAGTCTGCAGGGCACTATTGTGTTAAACGCTGAACTGTAATCAACAAACAGCATTCGCACATAGTTACCCTGTTTCTTGATTAAATATAATACTCTGATCTCAAGACATTTCATTATGGAACTAGTAGACTCTTGATTGTTTTAGTAAAGGTGACTGTTTCCATACATCAGCTACACTTACACAATATTGGTGCAAATCTATCCAAAACAAGTGTGTCTCTTCTGTGTAAAGATTTTATGGTGATTTCATGACAAAATGTGCACAAAATGCAAGGAGGATGGATGGAGCAGCAGCAGCACTGGTGTGGTATGGAGGACTGAATTCAGGTTCTGAGAGCAGGAAAAGGAGAATGAGAAGAGAAATGGAGATCTGTGAGGAAAACAGCTTGAGTGAAAGCTGCAAAAAGAAAACTAGAGCCTTGATTTTAACAGCATTTACTTCCCAACGTTGTGGATATTTTGTAAATGAATAAAAGCTGTGATTGAACAATCTGCATACCCTTATCTAAATGTAAAAATGTGTACTGTAATATATATGTGCCTGCGTGACTGAAATCTCTGTGACCTCAACCACACTTTGCTATGACATAGCAACACTGATATGAATACTGAATAAAGAATACTTCAGAATTCAGATATCACTGTAAAGGCTGTGATGTCAGGACTTCACAGCTGTGCAGTGGAACCAGGACATTACTACGGCCAAAGACCTACAAGAATCTTTTCTCACAACAACAATTGGAAGATGTGAACCTGTAATATAAATGGGGAACCTCTGCACATCACCACTTTAATACATAGAGCTTTATGTAAACTCATGTCCTACAAACAGGTAACAAAAACAGGAAAACCAGTTTCGGTATTGGTGATGGGGTACAAGCTCAAATGATGTGATTTATACACCTCACAGATCTCAGCCCAACTGAACATATATGGGAGACTTCATACTGTTAAAGAAACAGCATCAGCTGTCCTGACAATTAGTTTAAGCAAACAGTCCCAAATTTGTGTTGGGCTGGCCGCTGTGCTCTGCCTGTACTGTCCTCTTTTTTAAAAAAAACAAAAAAAACCCCCATAATCTTCATGTGTCATCATGCATTTCTGTTGGTTGTGTGAATGTATGTTGTTCTGCGCTGTGGTCCTCGTGCCATTCTTTACTTGAACACCAGTAAATTGAAATTGAGTAGCCCAATCCATAGAAAAGAGCACATGCTGCTTCCCCTATGGAGGGGTTTAAGAATAGCATTCATCACTTCATGAAGAGAAATTATTTTTCAGTTCTAAGACTGGAGAATCTGTAACAAGCAGCAACAAAGCTGTTCTGATAGAGGCCCAGCTCAGTCATTAATATGCTAGCTTGCTGGGTTGATACAAGGCATTTGCTGCTACTGCTTGTTGCTAATAACTCACCCTGTATCACATGTTTTGGATTGTACATGTTTTCTTTCAATATAAGGATGACTAATGTTGCTTTGGGGTTAGCCCTGTAAGTTCTGAGTAATCGGATTGTTACTTCGTATCGTACCTTAACCAAAAGAAGCAACAATGAGAAATACATTATATAACATTTGCATGTTTTCACATAAAAAGTGTTACTTCACACCATGAAACCTCACTAGGTTAATCTTTAAAAGTTCATGTATATGGGCCTTGACTCGGTGTAATGTCTAAAGAGTAACTGTAAGAACTGAAGTGATATATCAATAGAAGAGCTATTTGACGATACATCTGGCTTTAAGATGGTAAACACTGGATTGTGAACAGGCACAGACAGTAAATACACAATACAGAAGTAACTACAGACAAGCCCAAAAATCAATGACTGTCTTTCATGACATAGATCATTTCAGACAGCTTGAGAAGGAGACTTCCAATTAACTAATTAGCCATTCACACCCCTCAAGATGTCATTACTTTATGCCTTTGTAGCATGTGTGTTTGTGTATGTGCACATGTTAAGTAACCCAGAAGATCTGTTAAAACATAAGCAGGTCAGTGGTGCAAGCAGCAGAGGCAGCCAATCTTAAAACCAACCACACAAGGAGACACAAATCCCAAACGAGCCAATGAATAAATCAGAAGGCTTAGTCACTTGGTGGCATTTACGATACAGAATATAAGGGCACTAATGGGTACAGTCCAAGCACAAAGACAACACTTTGCATTCACTTGTTAACCACAATGTGGGAACAAATGGAAATGGAGGGAAAATAGAGGGTGAGGAAGAGTGAGAAATGGGTGAGGCAACTCTTTGCATGACTTCTTCATTAACCACAAGACTAAAGGGACTTTGCCCTGCCTCACATAGGACACCTGTCACACTAGACTTTACAGATATGCACCCGGCATTTTGCCCATTAAGGCTGAGGGGGAACCAATGTGGCTGTGAGAAAATGTAGGGAATACTGAAAAAGCTTTAGTATTCATCGATTGCCAGATGGCTATTTGCTGTTAGCGGTTTCTCCAAACTTCAGAGGAGCTTAAAGTCAGCAGGGAAGTGTAGCGAAATGAAGAAGGCGACTGAAAATAGAGATAGACGATGGCGTTAAAAAAAGATAAAGAAAAGCTGTCAGAAGGCTGTAGGTAGCTATAGGACTCATGGGTTAGAGAGAAAACCCAAACACAGACATATGGAGTGAGAATGGGTTTAACTTCAAGCGAGCTGTTCTTTGAAGGAAGACTGGTAATCTATAAATCTGATAACCTGAGCCCGTTCTGTTGCCCACCTGTGTTGTCCTAAAGGTCTCCTGACAGATCGGATACTTGGTCAAGACAGCAGCAGACCAAACCCAATCCTGGAGGTGGACCACCTACTTGACTCTATGTTCCTACAGCAATAAGGCCCCAGGTAATCCTCTGGGCTCACACTGTAAGGTTCAACTGCCAACTAAGGCAGTAATGGACAGTCTTATTTCTCCAGAGGTTGTTTTGGTGTCTGTCTTTGGTTCCAGGTTTAATATGTCTCCACCTGCCCTGTCTGTGCCCAAAGCAAATTTTCAAGTTTCCCATTGGGCCTCGGTCAACAAGGTTAGTCTCTTTGCTAAGTTCCATGCACAGACCAACGGCCAGACCAAGACAGCCAACCAGGCTCTGTGTGGTCCAATCAAACCAGCCTATGTGGAGTACCCAGCTGGCTTAGCTAGAGTAGGTACACAACTCCAGATGTTTTCTGTTTGCATTCCCAGGACAGCAAGTGTTGTGCTCCCTCCATCCAGCATCATCTCCATTGCTGCTGTTGCCTTTGGAGAGACACCAAAACAGCATTTCTAAGGATGCAGGAACAAAACAAGCACCAAGCCGATTGCCATCAAATCTCAGGCCCCAACTACTCTCCAGGTCAGAAAGTCTGGTTGTCTGACAAAAATATTCTGACTAAAAGAGCTGAATCAATAAAACTATCTCTAAACTAGGGTTGGGAAATGACTAGTTCAGTTCTTTGATATTGTTAGTCTGCTGCCTATCAATCCCCCTTATCAGTTCTACTTACACTACAATCAGCTTTTCATTCCTTGTGCCGGAGGAGGAAAATAGTGGCGCAGTCTACAACGTACAGTGTGGATATGAACATTTTATTTATACGTTAAATAAAAAGACAAGTTGAAACTGCATCCAGGACAGAAACAACTGCATTTTGCTGCTAATGCAAAAATGCAATTAATTTACACAAATGAAATAGATGGCAGTGACACTCAAGGTGGGGCCAATGAGAAAATAATGACAATAAATAAAAGAAGTGACAAGGAATCAAACTGATAGGTGATATCAATGAAATCAGATTTGCTAAATTCTTATCAGATCCCATCCCTGGTCAGGGTGTCCTGGTCCTACTGGTCTGTCTCGCCCTTTTCCTCTTCTCTGTCCAGTTTTGACTCTCCCTTTGACTCTCTTCCCTTCTTTGTCTCTGTGTTTGTGCGACCTGATATCAGGCAAAATGTGTAATAGACACGCCAGCCCACCGTGATACTTGGGTTGGTTTGTGGCTGTGTCTTGAGCCTTGTGTGTTCCAGAGTTTTACCTTGGTCTCCACCAGAAATGTTTGTTGAAGGCTGCAGTTGTTAGATTTCTGCTGGCTGAGTTAGGATGGAGGTTTTTCCTCACCAGACACTACATCGTTACCCCACATGTGTTAAGTTGCTCGGCTTGTCATCTTTGTGAGTACTGGAAAGAAGTAACTATTTTGGAGTTACCTTGTAGGCTGTGCCCAATGTATCCACTGCTGAGGAAAAGTTTTGCTTCAAAAAGTGAAACAGAAGCTGAGATTCAGCAGAGTTTGAACCATGAAATGGAAATTATGTTGGGTCTGTTGTAAGCAAAACAGGACTCAGTTACAGGACTTCCTTAAAAATAACATTGACTTTATTTATAAGTGATACATATTATTTGTAAACAAAATCATGTTTACAAGACACTCAGTACTCTATCCCAAACCACAGGTTTCCTGAACAAAGAGAACAAAGGTAAGGTTTCTTTAGAGTCGTAGGATAGAATCGCTTCATGCATGATTCAGGGTTTCAATGGTTGTCATTCAACAATCTAGCGTAGACTCAAGCTCAGCCACTGCCTTCAGTAGTGGCTCTTGTCAAGGTCATCACAGCCAAAAGACAGGGACCCTCCATAAAGTCCCAACACGGCACAAAAACAAGAACACCAGAACCCATATGCACGTGCGCACACACACACACACACACACACACACACACACACACACACACACACACACACACACACACACACACAGACAAGGATCTTAGAGGAAAAACGTAGCAAGAAATATCTGGGACTCTCCACCATTTGACCTTAGAACTGAAGAAGGTTCTCGGATGAGAGGTGAAACGTCTTCAAGCAACTTAAAGAAGTCCAGACGCTTTTCTTTCCAAGCTCCTTAAGCTATGATGACCTGTATGACTGAGAACCTTCACAGACACGTAGCTGGACACTGGAGACTGAGCTGAAAGCGACACTGGAGGCTTTGGAAACTGAACTGAGGGTGGCTGCGGGGGAGCTAACTGAGCTGGGAGTGGCTGCGGGGGAGCTAACTGAGCTGGGAGTGGCTGCGGGGGAGCTAACTGAGCTGGGAGTGGCTGCGGGGGAGCTAACTGAGCAGGTGATATGCTGTTCACAATATCATATGCTGCACAGAACATCGCCCCTGAATGAACAGTCATACAGTCCGAAAATGAAAAAGAGTCCTCACTCACCACAGCCGGCGATTTAGAAGCCCGAACGTCCGGCTGTGGGGTGGTGCGCTTGCGGCGCGATCGGCGTTTCCTCCCCGCAGACGGCTCCGACGGGCCGGGCAAGATCACATCCGGCGAGTCGGGCAGCGAGGCAGGAGTGGCTGAGAGAAGGTGCGGTGTGAGCCGGAGAAAAGCCTGCATGGTCGGAGGGAGCGACTGCAGAAGCCATGGCAGGCCAGAAAAGAGCCGTTGTAGCCGACTTTCCACGGCACGACGGAGCTCCTCTGGAGGGTTCTCTAGCCATAGCCCGAGGAGAATCTCCACATTGTACGTAATGTCGTCCTGGAGCTCCTCGGACGGATTTACTGCCGCTGGGTCCATGGTGGCTGGTTCGTACTGTCACGGATTGCCGGGGCAAGCCGTGTGGAATGTAGAAAAGGACCCAAAAGGCAGCAGCTCTGGTGCAGGTGAGTGTTTATTTACAGGGGTGTAAGTACAAACAGCGGTGGCGACAAAACATGAAACCGGAAACCTAAACTGGGTAAACTAATAAGACAAACCAGAATGAGGATGCAGGGAGGTCCGGAGAAATACATACGGGGAGACGCAGGGAGACCGAGGGGAAACAACACAGACGAACCAGCGATTACTAAGACAGAAAATACAACTTAAATACACTCAGAGAACACAGGGAGATTACACACAGGTGGGAGACACAGCTGGGAGTGATTAACATGACGAGACCAGGGAGGCAAACTGAAAACACTCACATAAGACGCAGACCTTCACAATAAAACAGGAACACACGGGGGGGGGGGGGGACAGGGTAAACACCGATTAGAGGAGAACAGAACCAAAATCGCGAAGAGAAAACACAAAACGCTGGGTCAAAAGGACCCAGGATCATGACAGTAGCAAGAGAAAGTCATGACATGGCAGGTTAGCACGGGACAGATCACACAGCTGCCTTCATCCTGGATCTTTATTCATAATGGATCGTGCTAATTATTCCATAATTATTCCATAAACAACTTGAACTTTTACATCTGGGTTCTGCGCATGTGTCCAGGTTGACCACATTTTTTGGGATTTATAGATGAATTTAGGATTTTTAGAAATTAACATTTGTACAGTATTTGGTACTGGGTCTGTACTTATATTGTGCCTTTTGATTTGGCCACAAAGATGGTTCTGATTCAACTTTTCTGGGACTATAATTGAAAAGGCTTTATAGATGTATGGTACAAGTTGTTATATCTTTGCAGGTGGTCTCCTCACTACAGGAGCTCACTCTGCAGGTGGGGGGGGGAGAGATATAGGAGAGGTGGAGAATGAACTCCACTTGGGTGTCTATTGTCTTGTGTAGTTTGGGAGAGGATTGGATGATGGGGTGGGTGCAGTTTTCTCTGGGGTGGAGTCAGGTGGGCTGCCCCGGACTCTGTGGGGCTGGGCGGTGCTGCTGCTGCAGGCCCCGGTCTGGATGGGCTTGGGTCCCCTTGCCCTGGTGGGTTCCAGAGTGTGCGGGTGCCTACTGGGGTCAGCGGGGGAGCTGGCCCCAGGGAGGGGCCGCTTGCCCCTCCCTTTCTTCCCTCCCCATCCTCAGCTGCCTCCCTATTCCCGGTCTACCACACCCACCCACACACGCAGGGCTTGGGGTGCAGGTATGTCACCAGGGTGCAGGGGAGGCACTCCCCCTCTGTCCCCTTCTGGCCGCCTGTGCCTCAATTTTATTCTGCAACCTAGACATCCACATTACTCACACTCTCACATAACACATACATATAGGGGCTTGGGGGTGGGCACGTCATACAGCGTCCAGAGGATGTTCTGTGTATTCAAACCCACCTCTGGCGCTGGTGCCCTACCCTCAATTTTAAATGCATTTCGATTCTGTTAGCCGTCAGGGCTGGGGGGCCCGGAGGAGGTGCTGGCCGTCAGACTGGGGGCTGGGATGCGGGGCCTCCCTGCTACTGGAGATAAGGAGGTGGTCCGCTTGCCTCCACCCCAGAGAGAAGGGTTACATCTCCTGGGTCTAGGTGCGGCTTGCCCCTCTGAGGGCGGGGGTACCTGGACCTGGGATATAGAGTATGTTTGGGGAGTGCGACTGTCTGTGCAGTGTCTATTTGTGTCTGTCTACACGTCGAGTGAGTGCCGAGTATTTGGTTGTGCATATGGGGTGGGAATGCACGTCTGTGTCCGCGTGTGCCTGTTCGTTTGTGTCTATATGTCAGGTTGGGTCTTAGACTCCACCTCTCTGGGTACACCTAAAGTACGGAGGCCTATCTCCCCTCACCACACTCCCTGCCGGTGGCTGATGCCCTCAGACGTTGGTGTGTTGGTGGTACTTGTCGTCTGGGGCTGGGCGCTCATGTATGTACCGGATCACTCCTGGTGGCCGATTGGCGGGGCCTGGCGCCTGTGGCCCGGCTGGGCCCCTTCCGGGGGTTGGGATGCCCTCAGGCCTCTGGCCTGTGGGCCTGAAGCTCGGTCCTCTCTGGCACAGCTGGCTGCCGGCAGAGCCCGCGGGCACGCCACTGCAACCCCCTCTGGCCTCTGCTCCGTAGCTGCTGGGTGACCTCTCGTTTGGGGCTCTACTCAGATCTTCCCAGGAGGGTGGCACGGTTCCCCCCCCCCCCCCCCCCTTTGGTGGTCCTCTTCGGGTCCTTGTACTCTGGGGCCTCTAGATATCTGGGGCCTGGATCTCCTCCATACCTGCTTCATACCCTGGGGGACGGAGCTATGGCTCCCCACACTCCCTAGCAGATCGTTACATGGAGAAACCTTGGGAATACAAGCATGCTGATCCACACAGGTGTGCACACAGGTGTACACACGGGTGTTCACAGATGTGGACTACACCTTTCTTGGCTGCTGCCTCAAAGCACATTGTGCGCTGTCTATCTTGCGTGCTGCACAATAGCGTTTAATATTTAGTATCTACTGATATCTACTGCTAGCTAGTTTATTGTGATGGTGCTGTTTTTATTATGTTGCTCTTTTTTGTTGTTTGCTTTCTCTTCTGTTTTTTTTTCTCCATACAGGTGACCCAGGTGTTTTGTTTTTCTTTCTTTCTTCCCCCCTTTCTCACCATCTCTTCTCCCCTCTGGTTTTCTCTCTCTCCCTCTCTTTCTTTCATTCTTTCTCCCTGTCCTATCCCCCAGTCATGTCTGTCCCGTTTGTAGCAACTGAAAATAAAATAAATTCACAATTATAATAAAGGTCAATCAAATGGACCAATATGGCATGGTCATGATGATCCACTTGGTAAAATAAATCCGCTTGGCATCTTTCTTGGCCTTAAGACAACAATTCTGATGCTAAAGATCCAAACGGGACACAAAAAAAAAAGAAAAAAAAAGATGTATGGTACAAGATCATTTGAGCAAAAGAGATTACTGTTTTCTTTCTTTGCTCTATGGAGCCTACAGTACAGAAAAAGAACCAACATGAAAGACAGTGGACTGAGACACGATAGGAAACACCTTCATCTTAAATTATCAGATTACCAGACTAAATTAGTTAGTCACTGTTCATTGTT
>NC_141365.1:52359747-52392247 GCF_057382095.1 Aulonocara sp. 'chitande type north' Nkhata Bay | reverse complement strand
CACGTTTGCTGGATGTCTCATCTTTGAAATAATAATGGTGAAAAAGCACATTTCTGTGGTGGACACAGAGAAGTCCGAGAGAAAAAACTGGAGAGGTTAAAGTGAGCCACAATGACCCTTAACTTCATTCCAACCCCTGAAGTGAAGAAATCATTGACTCTACCAATGGCATGATGATATTTGATCAGTAATAAAAAAATGACATACCATGTTCCCCTCAATGTCTCTTTTGTGTGTTCGTGCTGCTGGTGTCAACTGAACAGTGTTGGGGAGTAACGGAGTACATGTACCGCCGTTACGTATTTAAAATACACAATATGAGTAACTGTATTCTGTTACAGTTACTGTTTAAAAAGGTGGTATTCAGAATACAGTTACTTTCCTGAAATAAAGGGATTACATGGCGGTATTTTCCTGTTTCATATGTTCGGCTATGGTCTCTCTAGTTTTTGGTAATTCCACGCTGGTGCAAACCCAAAACCCAAACAAAACACGCAATAAGAGGCTCTAAAAATTATTATACAAAAATGATTTAATATGAAGGCAACAGGCAGAGTGTTACGGGCATAGCTCTAAAGCATGCAGCCTGATGGGCAGTGTAGTCCGTGCTGCAGGGAGAATGGACTGCCATACCCGTTATGTGTCTGTGAGCGAGGAGGGAGAAAAAGGAAAAGTAGGAGCTGTCACGGAGCAGAAACGGGAGCTGGAAGCATGTAAATATAATAATAACCACTGCAGCTAAGAAGGGTGCCTGACGAGCCCAGCTGTGAGTAAGCTATTAAGACTCGACTGTACACCGTGTTCGTGTTTTCCTCTGAAACAATAAGTTTCGTTGGAGCAGCCTTTCAACGCCTCTCTCTGTCTCTCGCTAGCAAAGTGACCCACACAACAAAGTAAAGCTAGTTTTCAGCTGCGAGCCCGACACGAACCCGACGTATCAGCCAGAGGTCCCTTTACTACGGTTCGGAGCCACGGACCTGTTTTATATACGCGTGGAATAGTTTCTACACGAGAATGCTGCAAAAAGTGCAGCCTTACCTAATGTCCACCTACTGTTACTCTTTTATATTAAGATTTAAACATCTGGTTGGTGTTGGTGTGGAGAGTAACCTTCAGTAATAGTAATAAATCACACAGCAATAGGACATTCATGTAGTTGTAAAAAGCACGATAATGTAATAGGTAATCCAAACTATTCAGAATACATTACTCTCATTGAGTAACGTAACGGAATATGTTACAGAATACATTTTGGGGCATGTAATCTGTAATCTGTAATGTAATACATTTTAAAAGTAACCTTCCCAACACTGCAACTGAAGACAGCTCAACAAATGTCTCCAAAACTCTTCTGGTCTGGCAGCTAACGTACAGTTGCTGTATTTCCCAGGGAGAGAAACAAGAACACATTAATGTGAGTGTGCTGACACTCGGAGAATGAGAAAAAGTAACAAAGAGGAAAGGATTTTTTCAAATGTAAGGACTGCTCAACAAGTGCAGTTTGATAAACTGAAAATGTAAAGCTTCATTGTAATATCCTATTTCATTTGACAGTTTTTAAAGGAGACATTGGACCTACATATTCTTTTGCTTAGAAACCAGGTTACTTTAGTGTACGTTTCAGTACTATGATGAAGTTTACAGTGTTGTACTATGTTAGACTGGGACAGACCGATGTGGTGGCCATGCTCAAGGTCAGGTATTATTAGGTTAGAATAAGGGTAGTGCACATCAGTTTAAAGCTACACTGATGGCTTTGATTAGATTTGTAACTAAACTTATCTTTGTTTATTAGCTTTATGAGATAAACGGGTTGGAAATTCAGGTAAAATTGATAGGGTTGTCTAAGCACAACCCTATTGCTGGAACAGCCAAGACAATTCTACTACAATGGCAAAAGCATTGGACACCAGGTAGAGCTCTTTGGTCGTGTCCAAATTCATGGGCTGCGTCCTCCTGAGGCCGTATTTGTAGACCGATTACGTCACAGCGACGCGCAGAAGGCTGTCCAAATTCGTAGACTCCTCCGAATGCAGCCGACAAATGAGTCCTCCTTTTCACCGAATTTGAAGGATGGGTCGGGTGTGTCCTTCGTGGCCTACCATATCCCAGAATTCATAGCGCGGCCCAGCCAAACTCCAGTTTCCAGCAACGGCGGCCGCTACTAAGTTTTAAAATTACTCATACTAATCTTTCTGGGTCACAAAATAAACTTTTAACATATTTTCAGGCGAGAAAGTAGTTGTGTAAACATCAAATATCTGCTCAGTTTATCAAGATATCGCATATTTGCAAAAGTGCTTCGACGTTTTCAGAGACGTCTGCTACCCACCAGCTCGACAGCTAGCCGGGAGCTCGAGGGTCACTGATGCGGCCGAGAACGGCACAACTCCCGGCACATCATTTTCAGATCACCGCGGACTTTCGCTGCTCGGGTTAAACGTAATATATAAGTCACTTAGACAACCTAAAAATGTTATTGTTGGGCTTTTTTCAGTGTTTTGTTTGTTCGTGAGTAAATCGGTTTGGCTGAGATAAAAGTTCTTAGATTAGATTAAATCAAGCTTTATTAATCCCCGGGTGGGTTCCTCCTTGGTTTTCACACAGCTGAATAAACGTCAAACAGAAAACTGATAAACAGTGTGTGAGATGGTCGAGAGTTTACTCCAGTGTCCTGTTATATTTTAGACAGCAAGGAGCAGACGGCCGAGTTTATTCAACTCCACCGAGACAGCGTGATCTCGTGCATGAGGGAGATAACAGTGACAATGCTGTTCCTGAACCCCAGTTACTCTCAGTTAGCTGTAGCACTGCTCTTTATTGAGGTTCCATGAATATGCACAAGTTCATTAACATATGACATCTTACACAGGCATACATGTAAACAAAGAGTACTGTCTGTGTGTAGTGTAGGTATGTGTGTGGGTCAACAGGTGACCCCGTGAATGACTCCACTAACTCTGCTGGGCCTGTGAGTCCAGCAGTTCACCTAAACAAAGGGCACTTACACTTAAACAGACACAGAGTAGGTGTCCTCCTGCACCATAAAACAGAAAGAGAAGGTACGAGCTCTCTCATGACCTTAGGATGTGTGTGCCAGAACACTCTGGAAGCACACAGAGTCTTTGCAGACTACTAAGGATCAGACCTCTATCATTATGCAATCGATTATATACTTATAAGCATATATGATTGTATGTTTCTAAGCATAAATAACAATCCAACAATATAACTCTGACAAAAATATGCTTATATCCTTTTGAATTGTAAATGCACACAGAGGAGTTGTCCTCAGAGCAGCACAGGGCTTGATCATGGTCTCCAAACCTTCTGGTGTGACACTATGTTATTCTAAGTAACCCTTTTCTCTAAGATCTGCACCCAGCTGCCAAATCTCACTCTCCTGAACACTGGCCAAACACTTCAGGTGGACTCAAACATTCCAGCATTTTATAGTGAATGATCTTTTTGATGATGAATTCACGTTTCACACAGTGACAGTGGTACAACAGAAAAGTGGACGTAGACAGAGCAGTGTATCAAAGCCCACGTGGGAAATACACAGTGGGTATAAGTCTGGGAGGGTTGCTGCACCCCACCTCCACTGAAGCCTTTCCACTCTGACCAAGGAAAAACAGCTTTCAGAGGTGTGTCACACCCTTGGATTTGTTCTGCAGCAGAATAATAGATTTACATACAAATCTGTGTTTAAACTGTGCATAAGAAGACTTTATGCACCAATCAGTGTTTTTTTCAATGTGTTCATACCTGAATTTCTCCATCCTGCACTTTTAGAAGTGCCCCTGACCGTGTGTACGAACAAATGTCTGTAAAACTACAATGACCACTGCTAAATTCTTCTTTTTTAATTATTACTTACATTTAAAACACCATAAGCCACAAAATGTCTGGAATTATAAAAAAATATATGCAATGCAATATAAAAAAAATATTGCATTGCAGATGCAAAGAAAATATTAAATGGAAAGATGTTTAACCTTTAAACGTATTCGATTTTTTAAATAATCTCCCGTCATATATTATTGTGTCTTTCACTCATCCATCCATTCCCTATTTTCTTTTCATCTTAAGCGGACAGGTCACCACCTCCTCCACCCACTTTTCCATAAGTTTGATGTCCGAGCTCCTTTTTCCTTCAGCCACACTGAGTGTCTCTGTTTTTCCCTCATTTTAGTGGAAAAAGCTGCAGCTTTTCTGGCAAAAGTACAGACGTTCTTTAGTTAGGTAGAAGTCTGCAAAGTACTTAATCAACTTCTTTACTCAGCAAAAGTGAAAAAGTGCAGGCTCTGAATTCTACTCAAAGTAAGAGAGGAAAAAGTAGGTCACTGAAGCACACTTGTGCTATATGTTAATATAAGAAAGACATATTAGTTCAAGAAAGAGAGCCCATTAGAAGGAAATGAATTCAATTGATGTATTTGGTGGTTAGTGTCCGATGGCCCATCACAGCAGTGATAGGGATTAGGACCCGCGGACTCTGGACGCTGGTGGCAGAGATGAAGATGGAGGCTTGAATGGAGCCTGATGAAGGAGAGGCAGAGATGGGGAAGAGGTAGGCTCCATGAAGGCGTCTGAAAGGGAGAATGACAGTGAGATTTAGAGTACGTGGAGTGGAGGCTAACTGGGTTGAAGAATGCTAGCAGAGAGGCAGCATTCAGGCCACTGACTGCCAGCAGAGAGAATGCAATAAGGCAGAAAGCAGACAAAGGACAGAAGACAGAAGGGGAACCTGTGTCGAGGATCCACGCAGCTGAGGTCAGAGATCCTGTAATATGCTGGTATGCAGAGGTCAGAGAGCAGCAACATCCTGCATTAAGGTTTGAGGCTGCTGATAACCTACGTAGAGCAGAGAGGCTGGAGTCTGCTGAAGCTGAGCATCAAGCAGTGAGCCGGCGATAAGGCTGAAAGATACAAAGGACAGGAGAGAGCACAGAGTGTGCAATGAAGCAAAGGACAATGAGGCTGAGAGTTGGTAGAGGGCAGGAGAGACAAGAGAGACTTTAATGCTACTACCAGGTATTTGTCGACTTTCCGTAAGTTTTAGACTTTAATAGAAAAGCAGAACCACAGATTAAGAAAACATGATGTGAGCAAACACATGGATACAGGATGATGCTGGAATTGAAATGGATGCAAGAAGAGAAGGCGACCCACAGGAAATGTGTGGACATTTGTAAATTTTTGTAGTAAATTGTAAATATTGTAAAACCTTTCTTCTGTCATTTAATGGTCGGGCATTGTACAGCTACAAGCATCTCACCCCCATGTCATACTGTGTATGGTTGTGTGTGTGTGACAAATAAAATTTGAATTTGAATTTGAATTTGAAAGAGGAACAAAAGCTCTGTATAGCTGTAGTGTATCAAAGCCTCTGGAGGCGACTTTGGCGTGATTTGTAAATTCAGAGCTATACAAAGCTCTGAATTACTGCGTTGTGTCTTTGCCATAATGACATGAAATATTGGGAAGCATGTGTTGCTAATATAAGAAGCATAGACATGAGGTTGGAGTCAATCCTGTGGAGGACAGGAAAAAGCGGAACATCGGTCTCCTCCTGCTAACCAACGGTAGTAGCCCAAACCTAAAGATGTTTAAAGCACTGAAGACAGAAGAAATGTGAAGACACAGAAAAGGACATAACATTCAAATGACTGAGCAGTTACAACAAATAACTTCTGACGCAACCTTTAATAGCAGAAAATAGTTGCACTGGAGAGCCAAGATGAATAATGAAGAGAAAAAGACTTGTAGTGTGACCAAAATGAGACGGGCAAGCAAGGAGGCAGCTGATGTGGAATGGATAAGGAGCTAGGGACATCTGAGCAGCATTTGATTGTTTAGGAAACCTAAACAGCTATTATTATTAAACAGAAAGCACATATGGCAGCATATTGCACAGCCTGTGAGGACCAGGCCCACCTTATAAAGTCCCCTCAGATGAGTTCTGCAGATGAACTGTGGTGGGATTAAATAATTTGCAGTGCCTCTGTAATGCTGTGCTTTTTTATCAATAAGTGTAATAAAGTTATATAGTGTAGTATTAAGTGGACACAGTCCTGAAAATAAAGGCATGAGACGGTGTGTCCTTGAGGAGTAGAAAGCTGCAGACTCACGCTTGCCTGGGAAAATGTAGATCAGAGGGGAACAAGTTACTGAGACTCTGCTGTTTAGACTAGAATGAGAGAGCTTCTGTAACAGAACTGTTAGGGCCACGCCACCACTTTGAGACCCACGGCAGCGTGTCGAGCAGGACGCATCTCCCTTCTAGAAGTAATAAAGTGTTAAATGATCTACTGAGCAGCAATGTTGCCTCTAATGTTTCATGTGTCTGAACACACAAACTCCCTGAGCGTCCCTTGGACCACTGTGAGCAACAGCAGACGTGTGCGCTGTGGTCACGCCAGCATCCGATCCATCCAAGTTACATGTTTATTAAAGTAATCAAATTACAGCATCTACATTTATCCCACTTATAATGAAAATTAAAAAGAATCTTGTTCCTGACCTGTAGCATGTTAACACTGTTGGAAGGAAAAATAACTTCAACTCAATTTTGAAAACACAACTTTCTTTTTTAAATAAAACTGTCACGGTCCCCGTGTCTCTCTGGTTGGCCCACGCTGGCTACAGGTTTTGTTGTTGTTAGTTTTAGTTTTTTGTCTCTCCTCCTCCTCTCTGCCTGGGTGGAGCTCATTACGGGCTCTCACTCTTGGCCCACGCACCCCTGTGGATGGTGTCCACCTGCGGCTGATCTGGCTGATTTCCCCAGCTGCTATTTAAGGCAGTGGCACAGAGCAGCTCACCGCTGGAACGTCGAACCACCTGAGTTCGTGCTCGCGGCATATTCAAAGAAGAATCGCTTACACGTGTTTTATGTTGTGGAACTAACCTTTGACCTTCTTCCTGTAGATTCTGGACCGAATCACCGGACCTGTCCAAGTGGGGCAGTGTGTGGAGTGTTGGAGCGAGTGCGGCTGAAGAGGAGTGCGTGTGTGCGGAGGAGCGGTGGCGGTGACTGAGTGGAAGAGGAAGCGTGTGTGTGGATTCCCCCCCCCCCCTTCTCTCCCTGGAGCCCTGGACCCCCTCCCGACTCACTGTACATATATTTTGCACTAAGGTGATCCCTATTGTAAATAAATCCCCTTTTTGTTTCCTTGAAAGAACTGTCTGCGCGTGGGTCCGTTCAGTAGCCTTGACAAAAACTCTGACTGTATTATGAGTCTGTGGTCTGGGAGAGAGTCTGTAACTCTGTCTGCAAATACAGTAAATAATGACCAATGTTGGGCAGTTAATTAAATACTTCTTCAAAAAAAGTAACTGAGTTTTGCAAACAACAAAGTTTTGCAGCTGTTTACCTAAAAATGCAGCCAAGGCGTTTTTAAATAAACATTTCAAACTATTTACAGAACAATCAGCTGTTCTGCATCTAATCTGATGCCACACAGATTATTTGTTTCACTCCAAAAATAATTTGTGTCCACTATGAGATGAAGGAGAACAACAGCCTGATACCTGCAGGCCTGACAGCAGCAGATGTGTCACTGCTGTAACACCTGTAACACTCAGCAGGCGCCTCATTGTTCTGACACACAACAACACTACTGACTACACTACACACTAACTACACACTGACTACACACTAACTACACACTAACTACACACTGACTACACACTAACTACACACTGACTACACACTAACTACACACTAACTACACACTGACTACACACTAACTACACACTGACTACACACTAACTACACACTAACTACACACTAACTACACACTCACTACACACTAACTACACACTGACTACACACTGACTACACACTGACTACACACTAACTACACACTCACTACACACTAACTACACACTGACTACACACTGACTACACACTGACTACACTACACACTAACTACACACTGACTACACTACACACTGACTACACACTAACTACACACTGACTACACACTAACTACACACTGACTACACACTAACTACACACTAACTACACACTAACTACACACTGACTACACACTAACTACACACTCACTACACACTCACTACACACTAACTACACACTGACTACACACTAACTACACACTGACTACACACTAACTACACACTGACTACACACTGACTACACACTCACTACACACTGACTACACACTGACTACACACTCACTACACACTAACTACACACTGACTACACACTGACTACACACTGACTACACTACACACTAACTACACACTGACTACACTACACACTAACTACACACTAACTACACACTGACTACACACTAACTACACACTAACTACACACTGACTACACACTGACTACACACTAACTACACACTGACTACACACTGACTACACTACACACTAACTACACACTAACTACACACTAACTACACACTAACTACACACTAACTACACACTGACTACACTACACACTAACTACACACTAACTACACACTGACTACACACTAACTACACACTAACTACACACTGACTACACACTAACTACACACTAACTACACACTGACTACACACTAACTACACACTGACTACACACTAACTACACACTGACTACACACTCACTACACACTGACTACACACTGACTACACACTCACTACACACTAACTACACACTGACTACACACTGACTACACACTAACTACACACTAACTACACACTAACTACACACTAACTACACACTAACTACACACTCACTACACACTAAACGTCTCAAATCTCACATCTCAAACACGCCGTCACTCCTAAAACTTCCCCCTCCCTAAACAACTAAAGGCCATGTTGCCATATCGTTTTTTGATTGGTCCACATGGTACATTTTTCCACCAATAGGAAAGGCTGGGAGTTTTGTTTTTGTTCACAGGCTTTCGAGCGTTTTCCTTATAAAACGCCGTTTTTACCGTTTCTTCCTGCAGTAAACATAAACAACGACAGTATTCAGGAAGAAAACCAAACATTGCAGATATTTTATCATAACTCTGGTTTTACGTGGCCGATCAACACAATTTAAAAACTGGTATAAAGTCCACACTTTGTCCGTCAGTTGTTTGTCTGTCCTGCTCACGTCTCCAATGGTTGTACACGTTGTCATTAACGTGGCTTCACTCCACATCAGCCGCTTTGCTAAAACACCGGTGTCGCACATAAGGACGCTGTCAGAGCCTGTCAGCGACGTTGATTAGCTGCATATGTGACCTCTGTGTAGTGTCTTCTCTGGTCTCGCAGGAATCCTCCATTATTCTGAGGATTACATTTCCACTTGCAGTGTGATCGTATAGTGGTAAATTTATACAACCAAAATAGAAAAACTTCAACACCATTAACATTGCATGTTAAATTTCCCAAATGAAAGGAATATAGAAATATATTTTAAAGCTGTACATGAAACAATGTAAATTCTCTAAACAGTGTGGCACAGTCACATACCTGCATTCACAACAAAAAGGCAATGGTTAGAATGCTCTCTTTTTAATGTCGTGGGCAATCAGCACAAAATCTAAACGGGAAAGCAACAACAGAGTTAGCTAACTATGCTCCCATTTTGTTTCCTCTCCTCACAATAAAGAAATCTCACATAAACGTGCACTCAGTTCAACATAAAGACTGGAGAAATGACCCGCAACAAATGATGTATAAACAACAAAAATAATCGGGTCAGACTGTATTACTTTAACAGCCTGCGATATGATTTTTCCTCCCCACGACATTTGCGCATTCCTTACCTTGCAGGAATCCTCCATTATTCATTCTGAGGATTACCCAGAATCCCTTGCCCTTTGTGAATATTGCAGGGTCACTTTTTCGACAGTAGGTGGCGCCAATGTCCCATTTAGTGGGATTTAACTTCAACTCTATTTAACTATGTTACACACACCCCCCTTAAATCCTGCTAAATTGGGGCATGACAACAGAAAAACAGAAACTTCCAATGCATAAAACATAACAGTGTGACCGTGGGAGCACAAGATAGTTCAAGTCAAAAAAAACTTTCCATATGGAATAAGGCAAGCAAGAGAGCGGCCAATTCCCCTGCCAACCCAGATATGAAAGATGCCGTATACACCTCCCATGATGTGAACATTGCTCCACGCAGGTATTACCCAAAACGTTCTGAGTAACAGCACATTTGCAAAACGGCTAGTAATCTATCCTGAAAACATATTTCGCACAAATGAAAACAAGGAGTCAACTGTCGACACTGAATCATCAACCTGTTGTTCATTGATCTCACAAATGAGACGTGTTGGAGGTTTCACAGGTCTACCTGATCTAGTACAAAGAGGTGGTGGCTGTGTACGCACTACACGGTCCCCTGTACTCAGTCGTGTGTCAGTCACAAGCTCAGGGGAAAGGACATGTGGAGCATCTCCCGCCAGAAGCTGCGAGGAGGCACTCCGGGACACAACAGATTCAATAGAGGGAGCAGGGGAGGGCAACCGGGAAACCAACGGGTCACACCCAGCAGGCGGGGCCACAGTCGATTCTGCCTCAGAGGTTGGGACGCTGAAAGCCGCACCAAGAGAACAACCAGGTTGACCAACCGCAGAGTCCCTGTCACTTGCTTGGTCCATCTGCATGAGCCAGCGAACTGTCTTCGTCTCACCATCCTGCACATCACCTGGAAGTTCTGGTTCACCTTGTCCACTATCCGCAACCGAAGGGCAGGTTGACACTGGTATGCACTCGTTTCCTGCAGGAATGAAACTCACAGGAAGTAGTAGGTTTCGGTGAACAACTTTTTCCCTGAGAGTCACAGGGTCTCTGATGTGGTACACATTGATGTCAGGTTTCACAGACGCCATCTCAAAAACCGTGGATTCCCATTTGTCAGTGATCTTCCTCTTTCCTCTCTCACCACGATTAGCAAGCAAGACTCTGTCACCGACTGAGAGGGGCGCACCCTTAGCCTTGCGGTCATAATTCCTCGCCTGGCGAGCCTGGGCAATACGGCTGTTCTGCCTGGCAATGCGGGCAGCCTCAGACAGGTCACGCTTCAAATGGGCGACAAATTCACCGTGGTCAACAACGGCACCATCAGGGAGAACATGCTGGAAAACAACATCAACAGGCAGACGAGGAATTCTCCCAAATACGAGAAAAAAAGGTGCGAAACCTGTTGTTTCATGTTCAGTGCAATTGTAGCAGAACGTCAACATCTGAAGCATTTGCGGCCACCTGGCTTTGGATTGAGGGGGCAAAGCCCGTATCATATTTCCCAAGGTCCTGTTGTATCGCTCGACAATACCATTCCCCATTGGGTGGTAAGGAGTGGTGTGTGATTTCTGGATGCCAGCCATGTCCAGGAGCTCCTTAATGAGTTGACTCTCAAAGTTGGCTCCTTGATCAGAGTGTATACGTCTGGGAAAGCCGTACACACAGAAAAAGTCATTCCACAGGCGGCGAGCAACCTGCTTGGCAGACTGATTCTTACAAGGGAATGCATGCGCTAATTTGGAAAAATGGTCTGTGACAACCAAAACATCAACGCACTTCTTGTCAGTCTGTTCAGCAGTCCAGAAGTCGATGCAGACTAGCTCCATCGGTTCAGTGGTACAAATACTCTCCAGTGTGGCACGGTCATTCGGCTCTGGGGTTTTCTCAACCACACAACGAAAACAGCCTTTCACATGATTGATGATGTCACGCTCCATCCCTGTCCAAAAGAATCTCTGCCTTGCAAGAGACAGGGTGCGGACTTGGCCCTGATGACCCGCCGTATCATGGATGCCTCGGAGAACTTCAGTCTTCAGAGTGTCTGGGACAACAAACTGGTAAATCGTCACGTTCATGTTCCTGTCTTTCTTCACCTTATACAACATACCATCTTTAATCAAGAGTCTGGACCAATGTCTGAGTAATTTCATTACACCACGGGACTCGCTAGCACGTTCATGCCTGGTGGGCCTCTTGTGACGCCGGACATAAAAGAAAACTCTGCCCAAAACCTCATCTTGTTCCTGCAGGTTAGCGAGTTCACTTCTCGGCGTACAGGCTGGACGGGCAATAGTTGGGACCTGAGGGATATCAGATCCCACACCTCTCACATGGCTGATACCACCAGTGTCATGTGCAGCCAACACAGCAGAAACATCCTGTGACGAGAGAGAACCTTGAGGGTTAGCTAGGATGGTTGTAGCTCCTTCCTCAGACTGATCCACAACCAACTGGCAGTTTGCAGCACACCGAAACATATCCTGCACAGTCCCATCCACCAGACCGTGCATTTGGTTCAATAGGGCAGCATAAGGTTCAGTGACTAGCCTGTGGCCTATGCACGACTGGACAAATGGCTCTCTACTCAATGCATCCGCGACAACATTTTTGGTGCCAGGGACATACTTCAGTTCAAAACTGTATGCTGCAAGCTTTGAAACCCATCGTTGCTCACATGCATCTAACCTAGGCTTGGTTAAGATGTATGTCAGCGGGTTATTGTCCGTCCACACTGTGAAGTGGCTCCCTTTCAGCCAATGGCTAAACTTGTCACAGACTGCCCATTTCAGAGCAAGAAACTCCAAACGATGCGCTGGATAGTTTAGCTGAGAGTGTGACAGGGTCTTACTGGCGAATGCCACTGGTCTGGCGATGCTACCATCAGGGGGCAACTGTGAGAGGACGGCTCCAAGGCCGTCAAAGGAAGCATCAACTGCAAGGAGAAAGGGCGCAGTAAAATCTGGATGGGCTAATGTGACACTATGCACAAGTTCATGTTTTAGGGCCTTGAATGCTTCCCTGCACTCATCAGTCCAGTTAGCCGGAGACAGCTTCACGTGGCCCCTTTTAAATTTAGGCTTACGGCCTCTACCTCTCTTGCGTAGCGCAGCTGGTTCAGCCACAAGATCAAACAGTGGCTTAGCTTTTGCAGAGCACCGCTCGATAAAATGATGGTAGTAGAGAACCATCCCCAGGAAGGATCTGATTTTCCTTGCACGTGGTGTCACCCCGTCAGACTCCATCAGGTCTGCTTCCTCCACATTGTCTATAGCCTGCACTTTACTTGGGTCTGTTTTCACACCCTCACCACATATGATGTGTCCCAGGAACTTCACAGACCGCTGAAGAAAGTGGCATTTCTTTGGTGCGAGTTTCAGGTTGTTGGCAGAAAGTCGTGAGAAAACCATCTTTAGACGTTCAAGAGCCACCTGTTCGGATGGGGCATAGACCATAAGGTCATCCAGATAACACAACAAACTTGTGAAGTTCTCATCACCAAAAATGGACATCATCATCCGCATAAAAGTAGCAGGACTATTTGTCAGGCCTTGAGGCATCCTGTTATATTCATGAAGGCCAAATGGGGAGGAGAATGCCGTGTATTTTTTGTCGTCCTCGTGGAGTCTGACATTGTAAAACCCCGATGTGAGATCCATTGTAGAAAAAAAAACATTCCCACCAAGTGCTGCGAGGGCGTCTGACTGATGAGGCAATGGATGTGCATCTTTAACTGTTCTTGCATTTAACCATCTAAAGTCATTGCATATGCGCAGGTCACCATTTGGCTTAACAACTAAGACAAGGGGGGATGAGAATTCACTCTGGGACTTACGGATTATCCCTGACTCCTCCATCTCATCTAGGGCAGTGCGAAGCTTCTCGTTATGGCATGGTGGGACCCGTCTGTATGGCAGTCTGAAGGGCTTGTCATCCACCAGGCGGATTCTGTGGACAAAGTCAGCAGCCTCACCGCAGTCCATTTTGTGCCTTGAAAAGATGGACTCATACTGCTCAATGAGTCGCAGCAGCCTATCTCTCCATTCTGGGGAAACTTCACAGGACGAGAGGTCCAGGTCCTGCAGGCCCAAATCACACAAGCGCTGTGACATCTCCGCTTCTGATCTCGGTGCGGGCGACGAGTTCTGTGTGTATTGTGTACTGGATCGAATTTGAACAGGTTCAGGTAAGTCCTGCACAGAAAGACAGGGGGACACATCAGCAACCTTAGCATTTCTCCTGAGAGTGAGGGGCTTGTCGGAGGGATTCACCACTTTAACAGGGACCCAACCATCCCCAAACAAGGAAGTGACAACTCGCCCCACTAGGATCTGTGCAGGTTTGGATCGAGACTGAGTGGGTTCAATAATGACAGCACTTCCCACCGCTGAGGCATCAGGAGCAGGCAGCTTAGCCCACACTAAATGTTCAGACAAGGGCTGCAAGGTGATGCGTCTCTTAAGCTTTGCAGTGCCGAAACTTGGAGGCATTGCTCTGCCACCACAGTCATCAGAATAGGACAGCAAAGTTGCCAAATGAGGGAAAGCATCATCCTGGGTACCAACAGTCATTTTTAACTGTGAAATAAGCCACTTTATCGCATTGCTGCCCAGAATCATGTCATCAGCCTGGCCCGGAACCACCAGAACAGGAATCACCACCTTAAAGCCATATATTGACACTGTAAGATCATACATAGCAGAAGGCGTAACGAGGTGACCCCCACAACCAACAATGACAACGTCTTCAGCTGAACGTCTCTCAATATCAGGTATCGATTGTGAAAGTTTCTCATCAACTGTCTCACTTATGGTGCACGCCATAGAGCCACTGTCCACTAATGCTTTAAGAACTTGTCCACCACTAGTAGTCACTGCAGAGTAGAATAAACTATCAGTGTTTGAGAGCCTATGCAAGCCCTGTGCAATCAGTGTTTTATTTGGCGGGACAATGCCACTGTAAGTAGAATACAAAGTGTCATAATCATTAATATCAGTCACATCCAAGATGGGAGGCTTACTTGCTGGATCTGCGCTGTCCTCCCCTCCACGCAGATCGTTCAGTTTCCCTGATGACCACTGGAAGGAGTACACTTGCCCTCTGGGCAGTTACGTCTCGAATGACCAGGTAGGTGACACATGAAGCACAATCTGTTTTCCCGACAGTGCGTGAGTGTGGAGTGGGAGCTATCTCTGCAGATGGAACATGGTGTGTCATCTAAGCCCGGTATTCTCGGCAGTCGGGCACTCTGTCGCCTGGCATTAGCTCGAGCATAGCCTGGGCCTTGAAGCAGCACCTTCTCTAGCATGCTGATCAACCTCTCAATAGCAGAGCCATCCTGACTCACAGCTGGCCTCTGCTCATGGTCAGCCAAACAAGGAGTACCATTTGTGCTAACCTCTGCCTTATTCACATAGACACAGTTACCCGTCTGTGGAGGAGACTGGAACCCCTTACCCAGGTGATACTCATCCAGTACCTCCTGAACTTCACGAGCTGACCATTTGTCACATGTTTTGGTTCTAAAAATAAGAGCCAAGTCTCTGCAGGGGCAGTGTCTGATGAACATGCGTGCAACCTCCACACCAGAGTTCTCAAAAGATTTCCCCTGCTCCTTAAGACAGTTGCCAACAACATCAGCAGCCTTGTTCAGCCTCAGCCAGTACTCATATGGATCCTCTCGGTCCTTCGGCAGGGTGGAATAAAAGTCAGCCAGGGGCACAGACGAGCACTGGGTGGAACTAAAATGTTTGTGCAGAAGTCTGTAGATAGCTTGTGGATTATGCTGGACATCAATTCCACCATTCCTCACACCAAATTTCACAACATCTTTTGCCCTGCCTCTCAGATGCATCAAAATCTCCTCAGCTTGGTTTTCTGGAAGAATGGCACTCTTCTTTATGTAACTCTGCATGGCTTCCTGCCACTCATCAACAGACAATGAGTCCGAACTCTCCCCCCGAAACACAGGTGGGTCTTTAACCTGTCGTGGAGCCACCAGCTGGACTTGAAAGAGATCTAGTGAGTGGCTGGAGGGGAGATCTGTTGTTTCATGCGCCACCTCAGGACATGTATATGTAGCAGATGCAGGGCTCGAAGTGTGTGGCGTAGTCAGGTGTGACAGAATGCTATCAGCCAGGCGTTGCCCAATTTGCTGCACAATGTCGCTCATTTGGTCGACTAGACTCACATCAGTTATTGGGGGGTCTGAGGTAGATGACTTAGTGCACTGTACTGACTGCGACTCAGCCACCAGCTCACAAGAACTATCTGCTGCTCTATGCCCCACCCGACAGTCACCCAGTGAAAAAGGAACAGTTGTGAACCCTCTGCCCCTACCCACAACAAGGGGAGTCACATTTGGGGTGTCATCAGAGTCACTTAGATCCATATCTAGCAGAATATTAATAGAGCTAAGGTGGACTTAATACAATATGGCAATATACAAAGCCAATATAAAAGTATGTCCAACAGTCCCCAAAGTTTGATTCCGTTACCCAACAGACTAAACAATAAGGCAGCTGATGCTCCACGATGATGCTGTGATGAGAAGACACCAGCCCGATTCAGCAGCGTCACGAACGAGTCACGGCACCAATGTGACCTCTGTGTAGTGTCTTCTCTGGTCTCGCAGGAATCCTCCATTATTCTGAGGATTACATTTCCACTTGCAGTGTGATCGTATAGTGGTAAATTTATACAACCAAAATAGAAAAACTTCAACACCATTAACATTGCATGTTAAATTTCCCAAATGAAAGGAATATAGAAATATATTTTAAAGCTGTACATGAAACAATGTAAATTCTCTAAACAGTGTGGCACAGTCACATACCTGCATTCACAACAAAAAGGCAATGGTTAGAATGCTCTCTTTTTAATGTCGTGGGCAATCAGCACAAAATCTAAATGGGAAAGCAACAACAGAGTTAGCTAACTATGCTCCCATTTTGTTTCCTCTCCTCCCAATAAAGAAATCTCACATAAACGTGCACTCAGTTCAACATAAAGACTGGAGAAATGACCCGCAACAAATGATGTATAAACAACAAAAATAATCGGGTCAGACTGTATTACTTTAACAGCCTGCGATATGATTTTTCCTCCCCACGACATTTGCGCATTCCTTACCTCGAAGGAATCCTCCATTATTCTGAGGATTACCCAGAATCCCTTGCCCTTTGTGAATATTGCAGGGTCACTTTTTCGACAGTAGGTGGCGCCAATGTCCCATTTAGCGGGATTTAACTTCAACTCTATTTAACTATGTTACACATATATACGAATGTGAATCGCATCATTGGCTGGACTGTGGGATAAGGTGGCATCGTTCTGATCCCATACAGGAGCAGCCAGTCACTGACTCACACTGCAAACAGAATTGTTAAAGTATTTATTTTAATTCCAATTCAGGTTAGATTTTATTTTGTGCGCAACGCATATTTTGTGTGCGCAGAGACGTGCCAGCAGTGCACAATTGTGCACGGCGCAGCTTAGAGGGAACGTTGCTGAGCAGTGTTTTGTCTTCCATTGGACGCCTCTGAGGAATCAAAAGAACTCGGTGAAGTGTTGATATTACCAACTGTGACTACAAGTTACAATCATTTATATAATCTGGTGAAAAACACGTAAAACCCTTAACGCTGATAAACTCCTGCAGTCCAGTGCAGCTATGCAGGTCAGGGTTTGGAAGTCTCATGTCTCATTTACCTGCGCAGCGAGTTTAAAGCCCTGCTGAGAGTTTTGAAACACTCTGCTCTCTTGTAGATGTTTCTTTGAACTTTTATAACTGTGGCTAGATTTACGGTGAGTGTACTGTCAGTAATTCTTTTGAATAGCAAAGGGTTCTTTAGCCCATTTTCCCCATTTTCCGTCGGTTGCTCATAAAGAACGTGTGGTCTACTGCTGAACCTAAGACTGAGCTGATGGGAGGTCAAAGTCATCACCTTCTGCTTACAGGGCTGAGATACCACTCATGATAAATCTTTGAATGTACAAACTTTTAAATGTGTTGCTGCAAGCTTATGAGGAGGAAGCTAGTGGTAAATTTAACTCTAGGTGAACACGAATGATCAGGCTGCTGGAATGACTGGGCCATGTGTGGAGTCATTAGATGAGGAATTTGAGTTCAGTAGCATGGCCCGAGCGACTGAACAAGTATTGAACTGAAATATATGGAGCCCAGATTTAGCGGGAAAGGTGATGACTGACTGAATGTATTTTGTTTTCATAATTTGTCATATAATAATGAGGAAATAGGGTTCGGATGGCAATGAAAGAACTTGTCGATTATTTTTTGACTTAATTTTGAGACTGAAAGTGGGTGTAGGTAACATCATCTAAAGTCAGCAGCTACGTTTCCCCCATCCAGGTCCTATTCCTGGTCTTGGGTCACAGCAGCAGCAGTCTCGACCTGTGGACGCTCCAAAACTCAGGATGGTGTCTCAGTTTTATGGAATCATCACAGAAAACAGGAGTTGCTGAAGCCAGAGGGCTTGGTATAAGTGGGATCCTGGGCTGAGTAAAGCTCAAAGCCAAGCTACTAGAGTATCACTATTCATCACACAGTCACCTGAAATATCTGAGAGGGTAACTCCAGTAGCTTCAGCTCCTGTCAGGGTGTTAGGCTCTGACTGCTCTGGGTGTTGAGCAGCAGCACAGTGACTGGTGTGTGTGCTAAACAAGCTTTACTCATTTACAGTCTGTACCCAGGAGAGCAGAGGGGCTGCCTGCCTGACCCGAATCTGCCGTCTGGTGCCCCCAGCTGCACTGCAGGGGAAACACAAAATGTCAGAAATGTTTGTCTTTTTCCACTTTAAAGAGCTGTTTTAAAATCAGTTTGCTGCTTCTGGCTGACAGCTGGAAACATCAGTGGAGGCTCTCTGACCACAGTTCTGTCAGCTCTCACTGTTTAACCTTGATACCCTTCACTCGCTGTCATCACCCTGTACGTGGTGGGGATTACATTTTGTTTTTGAAGTTTAGTGCTCTGTTGCTTACAAAAGATTATTTACCCGGGGCCTGAAATTGTTATAAGTGCCAATCCCAGCCTCGCTGAGAATCAGCTTTGTTGATGTCAGTTTGATGCATTTGTGTCTTTGTCACCTGGATTGTAATTGTCCAAGCCAACGATTCCACCACAAGTCTGCTAATGACTGAATCTAGTTCCCACACTTGTTCTTGCTGCTTATTCTCAGGTAGACAACGACAAAGGTGATATAAGAGAAAACATCAGTCAGCCTGAGGTGACTCACAGAGGCATGTTCATACATTTTTGACTTTTAAATGTATTTTCATAGGTTGTTGTACAGATTTGTCTCCTGATAAAAACCACCTAATAACCATTAACATGACACCAAAGTAATGACATATCGATCTATTATGGATTATTGTTTTTAACAATGGGTCCACATCATTTCACATCATTATTTCTTCCTTTTCTCTGCTCAGATGCTGTACTGGTCCATTATGGTGAAAAGAGAGCTGAGGGTAAAAGCTCTCGATTTACTGGTCAGTTTACTTTCCTGCCCTCACTTATGGCCATGATCTCTGGGTAGTGACTGAAAGAACAACACTGTGGATAAAAGTGGCAGAAATGAGTTTTCTGACTCCTCCTGGGTGTTCTGGGCTTGTCCCACAGGGAGGAGGCCCCGGGACACGCTGGAGAGACCGTCTCTTAGTGTCCCTCGGATCAGCTAGAGGAAGTGGCTGGGGAGAGGGAGGTCGGGCTTCTCTGTGATCCGGTCCTGGATAAGTGGAAGAAAAAATAATCAGAACTAAATGTAAATGTTGTTTTACAAAGTTGATATCGCAAACGAGCCTAACTGACACAGAAGAATGATCAGTATTGGACGTATATTGTTGTAGATGTTGTGTTTTCTATCTCTGGTTTGGTCTCCCATCTGCCTGGTGCATGAAACGACATTCTGGATGGTGTTGGAAGTATAAGAATAACATTAAAGCCGTGTGGTGTCTCCTGCTGCTGAGGCCTCAGTAATCAACAGATAAGTTAAAGTGAGGTAAACCTCAGAGTTGATGTTAATCCTCTGAGACTTCCTCACCAGCAATCCCTTATATATTACTTGAGTCATTGTTGATATATAAATATTGATAAGTGTAGCTTAAAGCAAAGATCTCAGTAATGAGTCTACCCACACACTCCGTCAGTCCAATTTTGCTATAGGATAGACTGATGCAGCACAAATAACGATGCTCAATGAGAAAGGATGGAAGCAGCTTGAAATCCCATGTGGAGGGGGCGTCCCTGTCAGCGTCGGCCTGCACTGCACAGGTCTCACAACAGGAATGTGTGTATGATGATACCTCTCACACTTCCCTGCTGCCTATTTCCTCTCTTCTTTACCTCGCTCACACTTTGATGCCAGCTGTCTATCACAGCAGTACAGTGGAGGGGATTAAAGTGTGTGTAATGACAACTTACATAATTGCTTCCTGAATAAGCATAGCAAAGACTGTGCCTTACACCTCCTTGGCAAATAGTAGGCTTGTGTCTTTCCATGTGTGGCTGCAGGAAATCTCATCCATCTCACATCCATGTGAGGGCGCTGTGGAACTTTGCAGGTCTGACACACTCTTGTTGATTCTGCTCTGCACTAGAGGTTTAAATTAAACATTAAACACTGAGGGAAATGAGAAGAAAGGAGTGGGATGATGACATAAATGGAGGGAGAGAACGAAGGAATGTGAGATTCTATTCATGAAATGTCTACTTTACAAATTCTGACATAACACAGTGGGTGGATGATTCATTGCTCATGAAGGACAATCTGTTTTGTCTTTTGGGGGGTGAGTGGGGGGGGGGGGGGGCATCGATGTATTTATAAATATGTGTGGTCCACAGTTCAATTTTTAAAAACTGAATGTGTCTAATGGTGCACGAGCATGAGAGGTCTCCAGAGGTATGGTTTCAAATGTTATCCTGTGGTCATGTTTGCTCGAAGGTAAGTTAGTCCTGGAGTTAGGATTGCATCTTTGTTTGTTTTAGGGAGTTTGTGTTTTTAGTCAATAGCAAAGGGTAGTTATGTTTGGGATCTTATGAAAGATAAGACCGACAGGTTGACACTATGCCAACCGCAGTTTTGTTCCAGTTTGAGGGCCAGATGTGGTGAAATCAAGAGGCTGAAATGTCAGAAGTGGGCAGAGGCGGGCAGAGTGAGAGGATTAACGCAGTGGCTTCAAGCCATCCAGGCAGTTTTGCTATCATGACCTTGTCGACTGACTGCCAGTCAGCTCAGACCTCCGAGGGTTTCTGCTTCCTTAGCCGAGGCTGACATTGTGTCTGTCACGCCAAAAATCCTCCTTCCTCGTGACCCCCCCGGAGACACTACATGGCAGGTAGCAAGCAGAATGTAGACACTGTTTCACTCTGAAGCTCAAGGAGACAGAAAGCAGAGAGAGATTGGAGACTCAACTCAATCAACCTTGGCTAAAATTTTCCGTCTGAATTAAGAAATCTGCCAGGGACAGTTGGAGGACGTGTTCAAAGACACGCACAAAAAAAGTCATTTCCTCATCATGCAGCCACAGGATTCTATCGAGAAGAAAGTGAATACATTAAATCACATTAGATAATGCCTTGGTACTTGACACTGGTGCCCAATTTAGATCTGTAAAGCCTCGAGCACAGAGCACAGAAGGAGCCTATAGCTTTTTAACAGCAAATATCTGACAAAACTGCGATGCTTTTGGCTTTGATAATCTTGTTTTAATTATGCAATTACATGGCCGTCTCCTAACCCTGCTCTCTCTGCCTTTAAAAGCAACCCCTACAGTCAGGACCATTTGTTCAGCATAACAACAACTTTGAACTTGCGGGAAATATTATGCAAAAATCTCTCCTTTGATGCCGAGCAAGTGTGCTTATTAAACAATTAGCATAGTTATGCTGGTGGTAATCACCCAGAGAGATTGTGAATTAGCAGGAGAGTTTAAAAATAGTCTTGCTTGAAATTTCTGTGCAGAGTGCTTAATACCTCAGTGCTCAGCAGCAGAAGATTTGTTAGTGCTGCCAGTGAACATATACCTTCATAAAGTCAACAATATCTTTACATCCTCATAGGTTTCATTCATTAATGTTGCATAAAAGAATATTTTCAGTAATAAAAGTTGTGCTTTAAGCAAGAACAACCCAGCAGCAACAGCTCTCCTGACTCAGTCACCGATAAAATTGTGTAGCGGCAGGAGGTTTTATTATCTTGATATGCTTCAGTTATGAAATATGAACGCTGTTAAAGGGCACGTCATCTATCCCGAAGTTCGTTTTGTTCCGTACTGACCTCTTTCCCCTTACCTTCAGTATAAAACTGTGCCAGATCGTTTAACCCAACAGTGCGGACTTCACAAGAAGTAGAATGGGAGCAATACCCTGCAGCTGCGTTCAACACCAACGATAACTCCAGAACATTAGTAGAAGTGCTGACAACTGTTGACAGGCAGAGTGATAGAATTATGGATGGCTTGGTGCCTCAGTTTGTCCATTATCAATAATGATACTGGAATCTTGAGTGTCTACCAGCACAGTGTTTTTCTTCCTTAAACAACTAAAAGCCAGATTTACTGAACATGGCAAAGTGTGAGTGCGATTGCCAAATAGTGCTGAATAGTGCTCATATTCACTATGATGTGTCCAATGTTACAAGAGCCATGCAGTTTAGAGCAAATTAAGGGATAGTATTAAGGTTTGGGTAATTTACTAACAGGACAGGTTGTTAATTGCAATCAGAAAAGCAAAAAAAGGCGAAAAGGTCATAAATGTGTACATTAAATGTAAGCCTACAGTGGCAGTCCGGCAGACAGAGTCGATATAACTGAAAATAGTGTCAGTGATCGACAGGCTTCACCACAGAACTGAAAGCTGTATGACAATATTCTGAGACTGGGTTCTGTAGTATGCTTTTATTAAGACATAAAGACCTGGATGGCCGCTAACTTTCTGCTTCTTAATTCAGATCAAACTGAGGTTATTGTACTCGGCCCTAAAAAGCCTAGAAATATGGTATCTAAGCAGATTCTTACTCTGGATGGCATTACCTTGGCCTCCAGTAACGCTATGAGGAACCTTGGAGTCATTGTTGACCAGGACATGTCCTTCAAAGCACATATTAAACAAATATGTAAGACTGCGTTCTTCCATTTGTGCAACATCTCTAAAGTTAGAAATATCCTGTCTCAGAGTGACGCTGAAAAACTAGTTCATGCATTTATTACTTCCAGGCTGGACTACTGTAATTCATTATTATCAGGAAGTCCTAAAAACTCCCTGAAAAGCCTTCAGCTGATCCAAAATGCTGCAGCAAGAGTCCTGACAGGGACTAGAAAGAGAGAGCAGATTTCTCCTGTTTTGGCTTCCTGTTAAATCCAGAATTCAAAATCCTGCTCCTCACATACAAGGTCTTAAATAATCAGGCCCCATCTAGCAGCACAGACATGAAGGTCATGAACACATCCCCACACACTGCCCCCAACACACTATTCAACAAGGGCCAATCTGTCCCCAGAATTAAGGGATGTGCGAGGCGCGGCCCTTGTATTTAAGCGGCACTATGGGATATTCGTGAATGTCCCCATGCACACATTTAACTTCCAGCCTCTCTGCTTCCAACAAGGAATCCTTGGCTCAGGGTCAAACCAGGGTTTGGTGGCCCAGGGTCTACATGCACATTCCCTCCAGCAGGCCCAGGTTGGAGCCACTGCCTCACCATGTTGCCGAGCTGCCTAGCGTAAGGCAAGGCAAGGCAAGGCAAGGCAAGGCAAGGCAAGTTTATTTGTATAGCACAATTCAACAACAAGGTGATTCAAAGTGCTTTACAGAGACATTAGAAACAAGAACAAATAAAAAGCATGATTTAAAATTGATTAAAACAAGCAAATAAACTAACTAACTAATTAACAAACAAACAAACAAACAAACAAACAAACAAACAAACAACAGTATATAAAATCAAAACAGATAAAATCAGAACAGTAGATAAAATCAGTAGTTAAATGTAAGTTTTGAAATTTAAGCTTAAAGTGTGGATTTGGTGCTTTATTCAAATGCAGCTGAGAACAGGTGAGTCTTCAACCTGGATTTAAATAAACTGAGTGTTTCAGCTGATCTGAGGCTTTCTGGGAGTTTGTTCCAGATATAAGGAGCATAAAAGCTGAATGCAGCTTCTCCATGTCTGGTTCTGACTCTGGGAACTGATAAAAGACCAGATCCAGATGACCTGAGGGATCTGGATGGTTCATACTGGGTCAGGAGGTCACTGATGTATTTTGGTCCTAAACCATTCAGAGCTTTATAGGCCAGCATCAGAACTTTAAAGTCTATCCTCTGACGGACAGGCAGCCAGTGTAAGGACCTCAGAGCTGGACTGATGTGGTCCACTTTTTTGGTCTTAGTGAGGACTCGAGCAGCAGAGTTCTGACTGAGCTGTAGTTGTCTGACTGATTTTTTAGGTAGACCAGTAAAGATGCTGTTACAGTAATCAAGCCTACTAAAGATGAATGCATGGACTAGTTTTTCCAGGTCCTGTTGAGACATCAGATCTTTTATCCTTGAAATATTCTTGAGGTGATAGTAAGCTGACTTTGTTATTGTCTTAATGTGTTTTTCTAAGTTTAGGTCTGCATCCATCACTACACCCAAATTTCTCGCCTGGTTTGTGGTTTTTAGATGTATAGATTGAAGTTCTCTGGTGACCTGTAATCGTTTTTCTTTGGCGCCAAAGACTATTACCTCAGTTTTGTTTTTGTTTAGCTGAAGAAAATTGTGGCACAACCAGTCATTGATTTCCTCAATGCATTTACCAAGAGCCTGTACAGGGCCTCGGTCTCCTGGTGACATTGTGATATATATTTGTGTGTCATCTGCATAGCTGTGGTAGTTTATTTTGTTGTTGTTTATAATCTGTGCCAGTGGGAGCATGTAAATGTTAAACAGAGGGGGTCCCAAGATGGAACCTTGGGGAACTCCACATGTGATACTTGTGTGACAGGTGAGACCTGGAGACTTGGGACCACCCCTGGTGGGCGGAGCTGGTCTTCGCTCCTTTCATAAGCGCAGGTGTGGGCAATTGGGTATTCCTCTGCAAACCTGAAACTGCGAGTGCTTGGTCCGAGTTGGGCAAGTTGGTGTTTCTTAACTACGAAAGTCTGATACGGGTCTTCCCCTAAACTTCTGTTAGAACGGTAGGTTACACAAAAATGTACCACTTGAGCTCTGGCTGTTGGCAGAGGTTTACAGTTATTTGCACCCTTGTAGGTGGGAAACATTGCTCCCGTGAGAACGGTATAGTGGACTTCATCGCCACTGACCCACATTTATTAGGGTGTGACACGAACTTGTGGACAGGTAACAAAACCAATTCAGTGGAGGAATTTTCCTGTGTTTTACTGTCCAGCTAGTGATCTCCTGCCTTTTATTCACAGAGTACCGAGCTGCTGCTTTGCCAGGTGGATTTCTGGCTGCGGGCAAAGGACCCGACACATCAGTGTGTTTTAATTTGTTTTAAACTGGTGTAAGCCGACAGACTGACTGCTGCGGCTGTCGATGGTTTTGGTTTTTTGTTTTACTTTTTCTGTATCAGTAGGCACCACAGATATTGATTCGCAGGCGGTGAAGGCACTGCAGGGAAAACAAATCCTTTTTTGTCTCCCCGCTCTTGCATGCACAGCGGGGGGCCCGAGTGAAGACGGCACCGAAGATTTGCCTTTTTTTTTCTATAGTGTTTTACCCATTTGGGGTCATGTGTGAGTTGCTGTCCATTTTTAACCTGTGTGCTATGTCGATTTGTTTTTAAACTGTTCTCCGCAGCGCTTGTCCTGCCTCACGGGCAATCGTACAGTCTTATCGTTTTTTTAATAAGGTAACGTTTTTAATTGTTTTTAGGTGCTGCTGTTACACTGTTTCTTTTATTTTGTATTAAAAATTAAACTCTTTTAAACTGACTGTGCGCCTACGGCTCTGTCCTATTTTAAATAGGTACCTACCACGGGTCACACTTGTCTGCTCAGATGTGAAGTTACCTATTGATACAAAGTATTTCCTGTTTTCTACGTATGTTTTGAACCAGTTTAGTACAGTTCCTGAAAGACCTGTCCAGTTCTCCAGTCGTTTGAGTAATATGTTGTGGTAGGCGAAAGGCCGGTTCTCCGGCCCCATCTGTCCTTCCTGGAAACACCAGTGATAGTCCTACAGCATGAGGCCTAAGCGGTCCACAACCGGCTGCCAGACAGAAGCTGCTCTTCACTGTTGTGGGCAGGCTGAGAGCCACTGCCTGGGCTTCGGCGGACAGCAGTTGGAGCAGCCTCAGCGCCCACTCCTCCTCCGGGTAATAGGGCTTTGGAGTTGACGTCACGCCGCAATGCATTGTGGGAGCGCGGCACCATTTTCGGGGTCTACGAATCAAATCAAACACACTGTGTTGGAACGACGATTACAAGATGCTTAAAAGCAGCTCAAAAGAGAATGGACTGTATAGAGACCGATTGCGTCCAGAGGCGAAGCGGCGGTACTTGCAGAAAATAGCGTGCATTGGAAATGTGGACCCGTATGAAATACGGCCGTGGAGTAGAAACCCTGAAGACCAACCGCTACTGACGTAGCCTGACATATTTTCGTACCTTGTCTGTGGAGTCAGCGCGTACAAGTCGTCATTCAAGCAAAGGTAAGTCAGCTCGAGTACTGCGAGTAAAATGCGTTTGATTTCCCTGCAAACATTCACATTAGTGCAGCATAAATTCATTCATGAGGGGAAATTACAGTGAGAACATGTGGAGGCTGTTAGGTGAATAACATAGTGAGTTCAGTGCATTGATGTGACATTGTCCTGAAGGATTTAGTTATTCTTTATGGTTAAAGAAATTGCACTAATTAATTCACATTTATTATAAATAATTCTAATTATACATCTTGCTTCCATGTTTGTATCCTGTGTAACTAAAAATACATTTTATTTTAGTTTTATACTTTGATTACTGACCTGCAGAATCTCCTTATCATATTAAGGGATTCATAATTGTCACTTTATGCTTTCTCCATCTTGAAAGTGATGACATCCTTGCATTACATACTTTAGGTTCATTTTCTGCAGGCAGGTTTCTGACAGAGAACAGGCAGATTTAGAATATAACATGCAGCGCTCTATAGATGGATACATAAAGAAATGAAAAATTACATGTATGTGCTAACTTTCTAAACACTTTGTTACATTTATGATAAAGTAGATAAAACACATTTACGTCGGCCTTGGCTCATAGTTCTTGTCTTTAAATGAACTTTGTCTGTGTGTGTTTCAGGTCCTGCACTCTCAAAGACTGAATGAACCAGCATTGCAGCCATGAGTCACTGTGAGCATCACAGGGAAGGTTGAAGCCGCCCACTGCACCTGTATGGCCGGAGTCGCGGAGACCTGCAGCCATGTCGCTCCTCCTCTGTTTAATGTAGAAGCAACAGTGTTGATCTGTGGCACAAGGACTGTTACAGATGAACCTGCATACTGGGTTTTGCTGGGTAATATGACCAAGATACAGCCAGAGGTTGGCCATAAGATAGACTTCTCCTCTTCAGCTGCCCAAAAAAAGGCTCTTGATCAAAACATAAACAGACCATCTGTAGTGACAGGTAAAAGGAGAGGTCCTCAAAAAAGAAAAATCCCACCTGCTACTGTGGAGGAGTTGTCACTGCTATTGGATACTTTGCTGGAACACAGTAAAGCTGTGGGTTGTGGGAATGACCCATAATGTTTTATCTAGGGGTCTAGATTTATGCCTGAAGTGCACTGCTGTGTAAATAATTTGCATTTACTGAATATCTACTGACTGAGTCCCACTGTTCAAAAGTTGAATAAAGAAACAAACTAATTTTTGCTCTTTTTTTTATTAAAACCACTTCATAGAACATCACATCAGTAACAGTGTAGAATCCATGTCATTTATAGTTTACAACTGACAAAATGTTCACACAAAATCATGAGTGTTTACATGATATCACCCACTACTAACATTACTTTATTTACTGTGTCTTTTGAAAAAATACAGCAATTTTAACAGCAAAAGACTTAAGAACATTTAACAGGAGCAGGTTTCATTTTCCCTGGTTTTATTATCACACTGTTCACCAAACGCAGCAAACCTTCACCATCTTATCCAGGAGGGTCACCTCTTCACCCTCACATGGAAGAAGTAATCTGATTGGCATGGTGGTATGTTTGAAGCAGGTCCCTCGTGTAGCGCTGGGAGCCAGTCATGATGTTTCATCCATTTCATCGGCTGGTTTGCTGCAATAATGCCAAATAATTAGCAACTCTATAAATAGAAGGTAGTTCTGCACTCAGTAGGATGTTTGTTCTAATTTGCTATGAGCTCAGAGCGCATAGAAAATAAAACTAATAGGCTATAAAGATATGAACATATTTAGAACTTACCGGAATGAAAATGTCTGGAGCACCAACAGATATTTGGAGATGGAAGAGAACTGCACGTCAGCTCGTCTCACAGCTGCTATCCAGGCTGGACGCCTTCGTTTGCTAACATCGATACACGAGCGGTTCATGTTGCTTCCAGGTTGGGAAAGAATGAAAAGATAAACCATTTTCAAGCTTATTCTCTTGCCGGTCGTGTGATCGAACATTGCAGCGGACCACACAGCAAATACGAACCATGGCTGTGCTTTCGCTCCTTTTTTACTTAGACCCCCAAAATGGCGGATCGGGCCAAAATCCTTTCCACGCCCACCCCCGTGACATCACGCTCCAAAGCCCTATAGCGTGCCACCTCCATGGCCTGAAAGACCTCCAGGAAAGTGTGATGATCATCTCCCTCCCCCATGCAGTAGAGGGATACTAATGGGGGTGGTGGAACCAGCCCGACCTTTGTCTGGTGCTCAGACTGCGCCCGCAGCCGTTCTAACTGGCAATGAAACACCGCCTGCTCCTGCATCATAACCACCAGCTCGGCCCCCTTCCTAGCCAGCGCCTCAAATGGCTGGGCCGGTCGTGGTTCCGCCAGGTCCCGGCTCGGGTTTCGGCACCACCGTGACAATGAGGGACCCGACATGAGCAGCGTTGCAGGTTTGGACGTCTCTATTGGCTGGGTTTCCCCTGTGCAGCTTTCCAGCTTCTGTAGCAAACTCAACACACCCTTCACCTCAGGTCCCAGCAGAGTTGGTCAAGTTACTTAAAAAAAGTAATTAGTAACTAATTACTGATTACTTCTCCAAAAAAGTAATCCTGTTACTTTACTGATTACTTACTTTCAGAAGTAATTAGTTACTTAGTTACTTTTTAAAAACACGATACACAACCTGAATATGTAATAAACTGACAGACCTTTCAGCCCAGTTCTATTTTTATTCATATTCCATCATATAAAATGTAATCAAATGGAAAACCGCTCCTTAAAATTGTTTTAATCTTTTAACTTTGTGCATCAAGCAAACATTACATTCTATCAACAGTCTTTGACTGGGAGCAATGTGTTTAACATTTAAACCTATTGTCTGCATAATCCAGCAGATAAAATAAAATAATGTTTTGTGTTTACTCTTTCAAATAGATGCAAGTAAAACACAACAAAAAAGAAATAAAATCACAGACTCAGCAGCTCTTAAATCTACTGTCACCTGTTTAGCAGGAGTGGGGCGGGTGGAGATTTGCCCACAGCGGTCATGTCAGTGGGGGTATCCGGGGGTTTCTCTCTGAATGTCACATTCCCGTGGCAGCGTGCTCGCTGCTCGCTCAGGTTTTAAGTTTAATTTTTTGCTGTAGAAAGAAGTTTTCTTCCCATGCAGAGTTTTATAAACCATACAGAGGGTACAGTGGGCAGTAACAAACAAGGGTCTCTGGGTCCCAGCAACATCTTTTACAGGGGAGACATGATTAGATGTATGTGAGTCAGCCTCCTCTGACACCACATCCTGAACCCGCTGCTACACCGGCCCCCTGCAGCTGAGCAACAAACCACACCCCACAACCGAACTTGTCTTAGCACAGAACTCTCTAATGGTTAATCTTAGTGTGTGATGACAACTCTCCATTTACGGTCATGCTTTGGGGGTTTTAAATGAATATGGCCAGATTTCTAGAAATAAGATCTGCTCCATCCAAAGTGAGATGGATGCCGTCTGTCCTAAGAAGATGAGATTTTGCTCAGGTAGTTTCCCAATTTTCTACAAAGCCTACATCATTTTTTGGACACAACTCAGAAAGCCAGCAATTTAACATGCCTTAAATTGGTCTGACTGGGGTGGGGGGGGGGGGGGGGGGGGGGGGGGACTGGAGAAAATGACAGAGTTCGACATTGTTTTGGCAAAATTCATTAACCACCAATTGATGTAACCGGGTGTCAACACTGCTCATGTGAATTATAATTTTATTCATTCCCTCAGTGTTGCCTGCTCCGGCCCTGGAAGACAGTTGACTGTGGTTGCTGGTGTCTTTGTCTTCACCTGTCTCAAAACAGAATCCCCAGTAACCAGTTTGTTCCTTGGCCTGTGTGTCACCGAGTGGGGAAAAGAGATTGGACATGGATGAGTTAGTGGTGTACCGATGGTATCTGTTTAGGACTATGCTTCCTCCTCACCATCACCCAGCCATTCTGTTCTCCCAGCTGCTCGAGCCAATCTGCTGTGCTTTGGATTAAGCATGTGAAGATTACAACATGAAACAAAAGGTTATTGTGACAACACTGCTGCAGGTACTGTTACAGGTTCCTTCAATGCATTCAGAAATACCAGGTGCCATCCTTGCCTCATACAGGGACACTTTCTGTAACGCATGTTAACATTGCATATCACTGTTGGTACTCTCTGGATGACTGAGTCTACCAGTGCACTTAGACAAGCTTGTAGAAGAACAGAGTACAAAAAAGACAAATGAAAGGTTATTGCAGTACCAGAGCCTAGTGAAGACATTTACGATTAACATATTAACATATTTCTCTGCAAATCAAGAGTTTAGATTTCTTCACTGACAAAATTAACACACTGAGCTATCGTTTTATCCCCAGTTTCAGAATCGTCAGAGATGCACTGGTCAGTCAGTGAGCTCCATCAATTTCAACCAGTTTAATCCACCCTGCTGTACAATATGATTTCACCCACTGTCCTCTAGACATAATATCACCACATTTCCTTCAGGACGTTTTTGGTACACTGTTGTTGTGATTTGGCACTATATAAATAAAATGATATATAAATACAACTGAATATTTTTCTGGCTCTAATCAATAACTGTTCATCAAATAGTGTTAGGGGAATTTAAACGGGTGGATTTAGTGGCAGAACCACACATGGCCACAGGATCGCGGTGAAGCAGATTTATTTACAGTGAATATTTACAAGGGAAGGGGCTATGTACAGTGACCGGGAAAATGTGCGAGGAGACAGAGCCGAGGGGATGAAACGGAGCCGAGGTAAGCGGGAGGATAGATGGCGCACCGGAGCTACCTGAGGACGAGCGACAAAACAGAGTTAGGGGAGCGCAAGTGCAAAAACTGAGCGAGAAGGGCTGGATAATAGCAAACACTGAAATACATGTTTTGCACGCAGCAATGAATTTTGTTCACTCAAATTCAGCTTTTCTTCGCTCAAAATAAATTTCTCCTCAAAATGCAACACTTGCACCTGTAAACCTTTTTTTACGTGCGCTCAGAATAGTGGCAGAAAGATAACGCCATAACCTAACAGACTGCAGTAGGGAGTCTTCTTTACACACCAAGGTTAATTTTCTGTTAATTTATCACATTTATAATATTGTTTTTTGCTTGGCAGTCATTTTTATGGGAAATTTGTGTTTCCAAATTTTTGGAGACCTGGGATGTTTGGAAGTCACTTTGGTCAGCTTCTGTTATTTTTAAAACAGTCTGAATGAATTGATTTGACTTGTAAGTCTTCGTTTTTTGCACACCACTGAGCCTCTGACCATCAGCAGTGAGCTATGCTTTACATTTTTAAACATTTCAGAGACGGGACATTGAAGATTAACTTCACCTCCCATTTTCAGTTCTGAACTAGGATCAGTTGCAAGCACTGAGGTTGGTAATATGACACAAAGAAGTAAAACACGGGGTTCTCTCAGGGAACTCCAGCGATTGGCCCAGATTTAAAGTTTTATGTGGTGATTCTAAATTGGTAAAAGGTCTTTGTCTCTCTGTGTTAGCCTCAAATAGAGCTGAGATAGACTTGAACACCGCTGCAACCATAAGTTCAATAAGAGACTAAGAAAATAGATGGATGGACTGCCGAAGTTAGGTGGAGAAAGAATCTGTATCCCTAATTTATACCTGTGTAAAGGAGCAATTAAACAATTATTTAAGGTCCCATGTTAAACTTAGGGAGTACACCAATCACAGTGCATGCAAGTGTCCCGGTCTCTAAATGATTACACTTCAGAGCGAGCGTTCTTAGCATTGGATAGATATTTAAAAAGTCATGAAATACAGGTTTGTTTGTTTTTTTATGAAGGTCTCAATAGTATTAAACTAGTCACATACTGATTTTATTCTGTTTTGATATGTGTCAAGACAAGATGCATATCACATTTTCCACATTTACAATGTTTCTGATTCCCGCATGTGGAACAGGCTAAGAGCCAGCTGAGCAAAACTCTGTTCTTCTTATTTCCCACACAGCGCTGGTGAATGTGCCACTTGCTAATGACGGTTCTTTGCAAGGCTTTTTGCAGCTGAATATGTCTTTCCTGAAGTGAGTGCATAGTAATTTCTCTGATCCATT